>NC_048577.1:7487329-7589829 GCF_013265735.2 Oncorhynchus mykiss | reverse complement strand
AAGTAGTCAGTGTTGTGTTTCACCATTCTATCTGATGTAATGTCAGTTTGTAATGTTGTTATTAGCCCAACATTATTGAGGACATTATTATTAGGATGGTGCAGTAACGTTGAGATGCCAGTAGGAGGAGCTCTAGTCTAGAACACTGGAACCTTCAGTACCACACTGATACAGCTGATGAGGAGAGTAAATTGAATGTGTTTGTAGAATAGAATGAATGACATCATGGAACTGACCAAATGTAAATGGAACTTTGACCTGCTCCATGTAGAACTCAGAGGGACAAGACAACACATTCTAAGATATTATAAACATTCCATATAGAATAGTCAACATATTGTTAACATGGTTCTGTATTTAAATAAAAGTGGAAATGGGGGACATTTTTTCCATTATAGAAATGTAGGGCCCATTTTAATACAGTAACCTCCCTTCTCTGACATGATGTTCTGGTCGTCATGCATGTTAATGTCTTAAAGAGGAAGAAAGGACTGTTCTGCATCAGCTACTTGTGTTCTGACTACATAAATATGTATCAACCACAGAACTGACACGTACTAACAGTTCCCACTCACTACCAGTCAGTTAACTCACTGTACAAGACCTCTCCCCTTCACTTCACTCTGTAACTACTCTTGAGATCTTGAAATATAGTTTTGGGTTATTTGTTTTTAGTAATAAGTCATATACTTGAGGGTAATGTATCATTTTACTTGTTGTTATGTTATGAGATGTGTTTTGGTTGTTACATCAGGGCCAGTATTCATAAAGTGTCTCAGTGTAGGAGTGTTGATCTACATAGAGATGAGATGATTAACCAGGGTAAAAAAAGACATGCAAAATAACAATTTAACACTGCAGTGTGTGTGTGTGTGTGTGTGTGTGTGTGTGTGTGTGTGTGTGTGTGTGTGTGTGTGTGTGTGTGTGCGGGGGATTTGTACACTGCTAGACATGACCACCTTGTTAACCTGATAGCCAGCCAGGTGAGACAAGTATTCTCACCAACAGCACACATGCATAAACATTCTTGTGCAAAGGGACACCTTGTTAGCGCTGGAGAAGATGGCTGCCGTTTTATGGGATCTTAAAAACTTATTTGGGATAGGGGGCAGTATTCGGAAATTTTAATGAATGAGGTGCCCAAAGTAAACTGCCTGTTACTCAGGCCCAGAAACTAGCATATGCATATACAGTGGGGAGAATCATTATTTGATACACTGCTGATTTTGCAGGTTTTCCTACTTACAACGCATGTAGAGGTCTGTAATTTTTATCATAGTTACACTTCAACTGTGAGAGACGGAATCTAAAACAAAAAAACAGAAAATCATATTGTATGATTTATAAGTAATTCATTTGCATTTTATTGCATGACATAAGTATTTGATCACCTACCAACCAGTAAGAATTCCGGCTCTCACAGACCTGTTAGTTTTTCTTTAAGAAGCCCTCCTGTTCTCCACTCATTACCTGTATTAACTGCACCTGTTTGAACTCAATCAAACAGACTCCAACCTCTCCACAATGGCCAAGACCAGAGAGTCTTGTGGTGGTGAGTTGTGTTTAGGAGTAGTATTAACATGAGACACAGTGATGGTGGGTTGTGTTTAGGAGTAGTATTAACATGAGACACAGTGATGGTGGGTTGTGTTTAGGAGTAGTATTAACATGAGACACAGTGATGGTGGGTTGCGTTTAGGAGTAGTATTAACATGAGACCACCTGGAAAAATGGCTACCTCAGTATTTTACGCAAGATTTTCTGCGGGAGACACCATGTGACCACTACATATGGTCCCTTACGGCCATTCTTCAATGGAAATGCCTAAAAAGACGCCGCAATGTTGTAGACACCTGGGGGAATACGTGAAAAACGTAAGTTCATTCGTAGCTCATTCACAGCCATATAAGGAGTCATTGGCATGAGGCGGTTTCAAAAAATGTGGCACTTCCTGGTTGGATTTTTTTCTTGGTTTCGCCTGTAACATCAGTTCTGTGGCACTCACAGACAATATCTTTGCAGTTTTGGAAACGTCAGAGTGTTTTCTTTCCAAAGCTGTAAATTATATGCATAGTAGAGCACTCTGTAAGTACTCTTGACAATATCTTGAAATATAGTTTTTGGTTATTTGTTTTTAGTCATAAGTCAAATACTTGAGGGTAATGTATCATTTGTGTGTGTGTGAGAGAGAGAAAAAGAGAGTGAGAGAGTGAAAGTCACTGGCTGTTTAGCCTCACAGCTTGAGGATAGGTGCTATCATTGAACCTGGTGGTCATTCTTTAGGCTGCTGTACAGCTTGATGGACCGTAGAGGATTGAACATTTATCCTCCTATATTTGGAGTTCTGAGAATAAAACAGCTTCAGAACATTCAGAAATATGTGTTTACAGTTCTACAGATCTGTTCAATAGGTGATTGTTGTTGTTGTTGTTTACAATGATGATGATGACTAATGTATATATTAGGAATTTATTTTTGCATCATGTCAGATTAAATAGACAGATGTAGACAGACATGCAACACATCACACACATTACATACATAGTGCAGTAGACTTACAGACAGACAGTATTCACATAGACAACCATATAGCACAATACAACACAACACAACATGAGCCTGGTTCATTTTCAGTAATGAGGCCCTGTACCCTATTTACAGTTTAAACTTCTATGTATCAGGTGGAGTTATTCACCAGCTATAGAGTGAGTTGTTGTTTATGTTTCTAAGACTGCAGGGTGGGAGATGCAACAATGGCCTTGAGAACAGCAGGAAGTGTGTTGGTGGTCTTTCTCTGGTCTGTGACAGGTATGGTCTCATTCATAACTTATATGGTTGTCAATCTACAGACATGTGTATTACATTTGCTTGTGTTCTGTTAGGCATCTCCACTTCACTTTAAATAGTTATGTTTTACACCTCACTGAGTGATGATTATCTGTGGTTTCCAATATGGCAACAAAGTGTGGACAAACCCTACCTTCAGTGTGAGCCAGAATACCTTGTCCTAATTCTGATACCATTGTGATGTCTAACTGTGTTTCAGTGGTACTGGGTCAGAATGGCTGGAGTGTTACATACACCACTCAGAGTATCTGTACCTTGAAGGGGTCATCAGTGGATCTGTTCTGCTCTTACACATATCCCAGAGGTACAGTCACAACAACACTCTGGTTCACTAAAATGGAGGCTGGTAAAGAACCTAAAGATCTAGGTCAGAACCCAGAGTATGCAGGTCGTCTGGAGTATCATGGGGTTAAGAAGAAAGACTGCACCCTGACAATCACAGACCTGAGAGAGAGAGACTCAGCTACGTACAAGTTCAGATTATTAACAGATCAAGAAGGAGGGAAATATTCTGGAAGTCCTGGAGTCACTCTGTCTGTAACAGGTACAGTAACATGCTTTATACTGCTAGTCTGTTCAATTAATATCTACTGTCCATTTAGGTCTAGAAATTGGATTTGTAAATATGAAACAGATTTGAGAATTAAATGAGTTTGAGAATGTCTTGCATCATGTGATTAAACAAGACAATAAGTGATTCAGGGTTTAATGCTGTGATCTACTCCAGCTCTGCAGGTGAAGATAACTTCTAAAACTTTGCAAAATTGGGTGACACTGACCTGTAGCACCACCTGTACTCTGACTGACAACCCCACCTACATCTGGTACAAGAACGGACACAAAGTAAAGGAGGACACCTCCAGCCTGTACTCAGACTACTTTAGTGATGCAGACAGTTACTCCTGTGCTGTAAAAGGCCACGAGGATCTCCACTCTCCTGCAGTGTGTGAGTATGGATTTAACTCAGTTTTTAGTATAACTTTTCAAGTAGAACTTTCTGTCTGCTAAACAGTCCTCACAGTTATCTAACCAAACTGCAACACAATACCAGATGGCATAACTATTCTGGATTACTGCAGCTCATGATTCTACTGTGTAAATGTATAAGTACTGCCCTCTTGTCATTATGTTTCAGGTGTTCAGGGTCAGAGCTGCAACAGAGTGACTTACACCAAGAGGAGAATCTGTGTCTTGAAGGGGTCAACAGTGGACATATCCTGTACTGTTGGTTATTATTCCACCACATCATCATTCTGGTTTAGAAGTGATAAGTCGACCCCTGAAGACCTAACCACAGACCCAGGGTATGCAGGTCGTGTGGAGTACACTGGAACATACAGAGGTCCCTTCACCCTGAGAATCACAGATCTGAGAGAGGAGGACTCAGCTGAGTATCGCTTCACTTTTAAAACAAACAACTTTGACTGGGGTCATAGTTTCCCAGGAACAACTCTGTCTATCACAGGTAATAAATACTATCCTGTATGATACAACTGTAAATCATATTGAATTACAGGAGAAAATACATTAACCATCCTGTTAACACAGAGGTGTATGTGGTTTTATACATATTGTTTCAGGTCTGCAGGTGAAGGTGACTCCTGCTGCAGAGGGACAGAAGACACTGACCTGTATCACCACCTGTACTCTGACTGACAACCCCACCTACATCTGGTACAAGAACGGACAACGTCTAGAGGAGCCCACTTCCCAACAATACTCTAGTAATACCCTAGTAGTGTTGGGTCATTCTGCAGACAGTTACTCCTGTACTGTAGAACACCATGAGGACCTCCACTCTCCTGCAGTGTGTAAGTATGAATTAAAAAACTATTCTACTTAGAAAGTATCAATCATTTATTATCAATGAGAAGAGTATTGCTGCTTTATCTATACATATTCATCATTACATAGAAATTACAGACAATGTCATAGATGTATGCATGTCTATAGTTAGAATGTTCAGTACATCAGACACTTGAAGAATAGTTTAGTAGACACTCTAGTCATAAAGTATCTCCAAATGTATTATTGTTCATGTTTTGTGTAAGTGATAGTTTTAGATCGTTCTCTGAGTTTAGATATGATTTATTTTAGACATGACGTCATTTGAGGTAGTATACTACAATCCTGACCCTCTGACATATTCTCCTTTACTAGATGCTCCAAAGAACATCTCCGTGTCAGTCAGTCCCTCTGGTGACATAGTGGAGGGCAGTTCAGTGACTCTGACCTGCAGCAGTGATGCCAACCCACCTGTGGACAAATACACCTGGTACAAGAAGAACGTAACCTCACCAAAAGCATCAGGACAGAGTTACAGCATCACTAACATCCTCTCTGAGGACAGAGGAGAATATTACTGTGAGGCCCAGAATGGAAGAGGATCTATGAACTCTACAGCTCTGATGATCATTGTAGCAGGTAAAGTTACATCTTCAAAACTTCAATACAAAATGATGTTCAATAAGAAATGATGTTTCAAGGTAATCTTCTTCTAGTTTGCCTCATTACACTTTGGTTTATAACTATACATAGGCTTCTATATACAAGTATTGCATTAATGTCCTGTATTGCTGTATATTCATTTTCACTTCATAATAACATGTCCTCATGTCATCCATTTCATCTATTAGGGAAACAGACCTCAGTTTTGACTGCAGCTGTAGGAATCATAGTGGTTGTTCTAGTTCTCATCTGTCTCTCTGGACTCATGTGGTTCAGGTGAGTAAAGAAGGAAAACTGATATTTGTATTATTCTTTCACCTTAGCACTCTGATTTGTTACTAACTTAATTCATTCATAAATTTATTTATTGGCCCAACTCCCTTAACTGCTAAACTGTATTAGTAACACATCATCTTCCACTAGAGGTCAGTAGAGAGCAGAACTCACTCTGTCCATCTTTACAGGAGATTCACAGGAGGAAGTGATGCGACAACAGACACACAGGTGATTATATCGGTTATCAGTTACACCAGGCCCCCCCCCCCCCCCCCCCCGTGTAGTGTTAGGGCACAAAACAAAACGTGCACCCAGGGGGGGTCCAGCTCTGAGTTTGGGAAACCCTGAGTTACAACTAATTTACTGTGTCACTACAGTCTCTTTCATACTATTTTCATTGTTTTCTCTCTCTCTCTCTCTCTCTCTCTCTCTCTCTCTCTCTCTCTCTCTCTCTCTCTCTCCACAGAGTGTCCGTCCTGACTGTAACAGTGACACGTACACAGGTCTGAACATGAGGACCATGTCCCCTGACTATGACACTCTGGCAGTAAGTCTCTCATAATACATTTTGATTGTTTGTGAGTGTGTGTGTGTTTTATACAGGACTTGAATGTGTTTAGAGAAAATTATGGAAAGTTGTGTTTCAAAGAACACATGCATTTCCTCTCTCTCCCCCTCTCCTACTCTCTCTTTCCCTCTCTATATATATCTTTCCCTCTCTTTCCCCCTCTCCTACTCTCTCTATATCTTTCCCTCTCTATATATATCTTTCCCTCTCTCTTTCTCACTCTCTCTCTCTTCCTGTCCACAGAGTGTCAATCCTGACCCTAACAGTGACCCCAACAGTGACATGTACACACCTCTGAACATGAAGACCAGGTCACCAGAGTATGACACCCTGGCAGTAGTGTGTTTGTGTGTGTGTGTGTGTCCATAAACATTTTAGTGGGAGTGTAAATTGCTAACTCAGTATCTTCTTTCAGAATGTGAGGGGACCCTCCCACTTAAGAGAACCACCACAGATCCTGGACTGAAGAAAAGTACCTCAGAACATCAAATGAAGAGAACCACCACAGATTCTGGACTGAAGAGAACCACCACAGATCCTGGACTGAAGAAAAGTACCTCAGAACATCAAATGAAGAGAACCACCACAGATTCTGGACTGAAGAGAACCACCACAGATCCTGGACTGAAGAAAAGTACCTCAGAACATCAAATGAAGAGAACCACCACAGATTCTGGACTGAAGAGAATCACCACAGATCCTGGACTGAAGAGAACCACTACAGATCCTAGACTGAAGAGAACCACCACAGATCCTGGACTGAAGAGAACCACCACAGATCCTGGACTGAAGAGAACCACCACAGATCCTGGACTGAAGAGAACCACCACAGATCCTGGACTGAAGAGAACCACCACAGATTCTGGACTGAAGAGAATCACCACAGATCCTGGACTGAAGAGAACCACTACAGATCCTAGACTGAAGAGAACCACCACAGATCCTGGACTGAAGAGAACCACCACAGATCCTGGACTGAAGAGAACCACCACAGATCCTGGACTGAAGAGAACCACCACAGATCCTGGACTGAAGAGAACCACCACAGAAGCTGGACTGAAGAGCTACGGTTCCAATCCAAAGCCAGGCCTCACTCCTCTATTCTCTAGCAACCATATCTAGATGGTTTTCCAGACCATGAACTTTAACTTTTGAGTAAATGTTGGAATATATGTTTTATTTTCTTATTCTGATAATTATGTATATTGATGATAAATGGGATGGGTTATGATTCTGCTTTTTTTCAATGGGATTTTCCCATTTCCATATTTTTTCTTGTGTACCAATCTGTTTCCTATCTATAGTTTACGATTATATTCCTGATATTTTTCTATGGAATTTTGCAAATGAGGGATTTATAACATCAATAGTCCTACTTTCCTCAGCAACTAATATGGATCATATTGACAACAGCTTTTTAATATTTTTTGCTTTTGGGTCGATTCTCCTGATGTGTTTAATGATGATTTACTTTGTATTGCTGTCAGACATTATTCCACATTATTTATTTTATATTTTATAATACTATATATATATATATTTTTAAATGTAATCAGTTCATTACATACATTTAAACATTTGCATTTTTTTACATTTTATATTAATTATCATTTTATATTACGTAATAATATATTGTTCAGTGTCATGATATCACGTGTTTTGTCATCACATTTTTCATTATTACCTATTTTATATATGTTAAATACGTGTTTACCTTTTCAGTTTTTACAG
Organism: Oncorhynchus mykiss; assembly: GCF_013265735.2. Classification (NCBI taxonomy): domain Eukaryota; kingdom Metazoa; phylum Chordata; class Actinopteri; order Salmoniformes; family Salmonidae; genus Oncorhynchus; species Oncorhynchus mykiss. The sequence continues at coordinate 7,581,959 of NC_048577.1, read as the reverse complement.
TTTAGTGTCAATACAGTAGAAGCATCATGTTGTAAATAAGATCAACATTTAAGACAATAAATACACAGATTATTTGATCAACTAATAATACATTGATTCATAACTATTTCCACTCAGCTCTTGTTTCTTGTATTTCTGCCTATTAGACACATGATGGCGACATTGAATCATTTAACCATGAGTGGCTCGGCCAGCGTCTCCTCAACTCAGTCCTGGGGACCCCAAGGTGTGAACGTTTTGGTTTTTGCCCAAGGACTACACAGCTGATTCAAATAATAAAATCTTACTGTCGAGTTGATTACTCAAACACAGAGGCAGTGTTACTTAGTTGTCTTATTAACCTCAGAAATATGATTTATAGTCACTGAAATTACCCTAGTTTAACCCTGTGTATGTTGCTCCAGTGAAGGGTATTCAGCTGTATAAGCACAGCCAGTATTTATTTTCACTAAAACAGCTTTTTTGCAATGAATGTCTACAGTAGCCTCAACAGCACTCTGCAGGGTAGCACCATGTAACCGGAGGACAGCTAGTTTTCATCCTCCTCTGGGTACAATGACTTCAGTACAGAACCTAGGAGGCTCATGGTTCTCAAACCCTTCCATAGACTTACAAAGTAATTATGACAACTTCCGGACGATGTCCTCCAACCCATCAAAGCTCATGCAGCATGAACTGACATGTTGTCCGACCAATCAAAGTATTAGATATGTAATCTAGTTCTGAAAGCATAAGATACAGCCAGCTCTCACTATAGTGCATAACACGTGGTGAGTAGTTGACTCAAAGATAATGTCAATAGTTGAACAGTTTTGAAAAATATGTATTTCTTTAAAAATGAAGGAGAAGCAAGAGAGAGTGGGAGAGAGCTAGCAAACTCTACTTTGATTTTTGCTTTCACTTTCACTTACTTAGCCAGCATCTAATATAGCTAGCTAGTTTAGTTACTCAAATAACCGTCTCAAACAGAGAGGGATGGTATGTTAACTAGCTGGCTACGGCTATCCTCTTCCAAGCCAAGGTAAGCTTTACGTTTTATTCATTTATTGCCACCTGGTCCCACCGGTGTAACTGCTACACTGCTTGCTGACTGTACACTGTACTGCATGATTGTAGCGTGTTTACTAACATATTAGTTCTAGTAGCTATGTTGTCAATACGTTAGCTAATATGGTAACAACGATTTAGGCTGTGTGTAGCGTTAGCAGTCATGATATGAAGGTTTGGCTTGGAAAGGTTTTCTTCTCCTGCTCACAGACAGCTGATGAGGAGTATAGTGCAGAGATGTAAAGAAGGAATTCTACAATGGGCAATGTGATCATGCTGTTTGTATGTGTCTGCTTTGAAAGTGAACTGTGTTTGAATGTGATCAGAGGTGTATTCATTCCACCGATTCTGTTGAAAAACGTTGTTTTTTTTATGAAAGCAAACGGAACGAAATTGGATAAACATACCTGAACTTGACCAAGAGAAAGTCTTGTTTGCAACTGTCGGCCTAATGATTACATCCTAGATCAGCTAGATGCAGACCAGAGTGTACAAGGTGGTACTGAATGTGTCACTGTCTGTCACCTTGATTACTCTGTTTCTGTTGACCTGTGCACCTACGTTGTAGCCTTTCTAGCTAGGTTGTAGCAACCTCATGATGGCTATAGGGAACATTAGAATATCATGATATGTAGTAGCTATAATATATCCGTGTTACATTGAACTGGGCGAATGGAATATGAATGACAGTCATCCAAAATGCTGTGATAGAAATAAGGCCTTGCTCATAAAACACGTGTCCTCCCTCATCTTACATGTGTCTGTCTGTCTGTGTCTCTCCATCTCCCCACGCCATAGTATAGAAAGGCTGCAGTACCAGACCCAACCACAGGGGGAATAGTATATACAGACTGCACAACCAGACACCATCACAGGGAGCATAGCCATTATTAGAGGAGTTTGTTTTCTGATTTGACCAAAACACTACAACAATGAAGAAATACATGCTGTACATCTAACATTTATTGTGATGTTTAGCTACAATGTTTCCTGATGGAGGACCTCTCCTCCCCTCAGGACTCCAGTGGTGGACCTCTCCTCCCCTCAGGACTCCAGTGGTGGACCTCTCCTCTACCCTCAGGACTCCAGTGGTGGACCTCTCCTCTCCTCAGGACTGCAGTGGTGGACCTCTCCTCCCCTCAGGACTCCAGTGGTGGACCTCTCCTCTACCCTCAGGACTCCAGTGGTGGACCTCTCCTCTCCTCAGGACTCCAGTGGTGGACCTCTCCTCCCCTCAGGACTCCAGTGGTGGACCTCTCCTCTCCTCAGGACTCCAGTGGTGGACCTCTCCTCCCCTCAGGATTCCAGTGGTGGACCTCTCCTCCCCTCATGACTCCAGTGGTGGACCTCTCCTCTCCCCTCAGGACTCCAGTGGTGGACCTCTCCTCCCCTCAGGACTCCAGTGGTGGACCTCTCCTCCTCCCAGGACTCCAGTGGTGGACCTCTCCTCCCCTCAGGACTCCAGTGGTGGACCTCTCCTCTACCCTCAGGACTCCAGTGGTGGACCTCTCCTCTACCCTCAGGACTCCAGTGGTGGACCTCTCCTCTCCTCAGGACTCCAGTGGTGGACCTCTCCTCTCCCCTCAGGACTCCAGTGGTGGACCTCTCCTCCCCTCAGGACTCCAGTGGTGGACCTCTCCTCTCCCCTCAGGACTCCAGTGGTGGACCTCTCCTCTCCCCTCAGGACTCCAGTGGTGGACCTCTCCTCCCCTCATGACTCCAGTAGTGGACCTCTCCTCTCCCCTCAGGACTCCAGTGGTGGACCTCTCCTCTCCTCAGGACTCCAGTGGTGGACCTCTCCTCTCCCCTCAGGACTCCAGTGGTGGACCTCTCCTCCCCTCAGGATTCCAGTGGTGGACCTCTCCTCTCCCCTCAGGACTCCAGTGGTGGACCTCTCCTCTCCCCTCAGGACTCCAGTGGTGGACCTCTCCTCCCCTCATGACTCCAGTAGTGGACCTCTCCTCTCCCCTCAGGACTCCAGTGGTGGACCTCTCCTCCCCTCAGGACTCCAGTGGTGGACCTCTCCTCTCCCCCCAGGACTCCAGTGGTGGACCTCTCCTCCCCTCATGACTCCAGTGGGTGAGTATGTTTATTTCTGGTTATTCCACAGTATACATTTCTACAGTTATAGGTTCTATAGGCCGTCTCAAATAGCACCCTGTTCCTACATTCCTTGTATTTTGACTGTGGTCACCTCCATCCCTTCCTCTCCTCCTTCTACATTGTGTGCTGTAGGTGAGGGGAGATATAATTAGAATGTAGAACTCTGATACTCTCTATGTTCTGTACTGTAGGTGTGGGGAGATAGAGAGTATCAAAGTTCTACATTCTAATACTATGTTCTCTACTGTAAATGTAAATCTCCCTCGGCCTGAGCTGTGAAACATGGAAATGACATCATCATTAGAAGTTGAAGGGATCTTTGCCCAGTGAACCTCCTCTATGATGACCATGTTGTAGACACTAAGGGGGATGACATCTGTTGTTATCATGGGTTTTACTGTGTATGTATGGTCATGTGACTGGACATGTGACCCATTGTGATGTCATTGTGAGACTCAGTGCCAGCCTGATGCCATAGGGTGCCTAGTAATTGCCCCTACAGGGGATAAATAAATGTTATTTTTGAATTGAATTACAGTTGAATATGGGGCATGTTCCAGGCAGACTATATTGCAGTCACCTGCCTGCTCTCACAAACATTAGTCCTTCTCCTTTTTTACCTAAAGGGGTACTATAATTCAAAATCAAATAGCTAAATGATCCATGGTATGACCACCTTAAAACAATTCCATATGTCAACTAGTAGAATAACCCTCCCGTCCCCGTCCACTGACGGCTCAGACTTCTAGATATTCAGAATCCCAGTGTCAGAGGGAGTCCAGTGCCTAAACACACAAATCAAATTGTATTTGAAACATGCGCCGAATACAACAGGTAGACCTTACTGTGAAATGGTTATTAAATGCTTATTAAGCAACAATGCAGTTTTTTATGTAAGGAATATTCCTTTTTTTTAATTATAAAAATTGTAAATAAAACTAAAACTAAATCACAATAAAATAACAATAAACAATTTCATGAAATATTATTCAATGTAAATGTTTTTTAAACATGCATCACTCAGACACAATAAAGCATAATAATCCCAGACAGACAGACAGACAGACAGACTTAGTTATATGGATGTCAGGGTTCACTTTGGGCCCGTTGTTCTGAAGATCAGTGAGCTGAAGACATCTCTTTCACACAAGAACACAGTGGAAATACAGAGCAGCTTGCCTTGGACTTGGCATAATGACAGCTCACTGTTGTCTGTTGTTTCTAGCTAGTTAATGTTGATAGCTAAAAGTAGGCTCACTAACTAGCTCACTAGTTAACTATGGGGTCTTGCTGTAATTCAGTGGCAGCACATCATATTGTTCACAATCCAGTCCATTCAGAGTAGCTGTGTGATGCAGAGAAATGCTAGTTTATTTAGGAAAAATTTTCATGTAGCTAACAAGCTAGCTGAGCTCACTTGTTCGCTCAATTCAAATGTCAGTTCAACATAAGTCCCAATATCACAGTATTTTTATGTTTGCGCCTGGTTAGTTCTCTATACATTTTACATTTTCAAATGTTATTTTACCTTCTATTTTGTATATTTCCATCAGACTAGTAGGGACATATGAAGCCTGGAGTCTGCAGTAATGATGAGATGTCAGTAGGGAGAGCTCTAGTCTAGAACACTGGTACCAAAGATACTCCCCTTTCATCTGTTCTGGAACCTTCAGTACCAGCTGATGAACAGTGATGGGAATGGGTCACATTTTGTCTCTTGTAAAACATGAAGGTCCACTCCTCATATAAAGAAATGCAACTACAGTATTCTGACTTTAGACCATTTTCTATTTTGATACAGTAACATCCCTTATGTGACATGTTGTTGCTGCATGTTAATGACCTGACTAGACTACTCGATAAGTGTCAACCACAGAACTCACACATAGGCTATGTCTGCTTCTACTAATACTTACAGTAGACTCCTTCTTGTTTCCACACAGTGACAGTAAGTTGACTGACTGTTCAAGACCTCTCCTCTTCACTTCACTCTGTAAGTACACTTGACAATATCTTGAAATATAGTTTTAGTTTTGATGTTTTTAGCCAAACATCACATGACTTCCTGTATCTTTGTACTTGTTGGTTTATTTTGAACTGTGTTTTGGTTGTTACATCAGGGCCTGTATTCATAAAGTGTCTCAGATGGTCCATATAATTATGATCTAAAAGGCTAAACTGATCCCAGATCAGCTATCCTACTCTGATACACTTTGTGAATACTGACCCTGGACTGTGGTTTCATGTGTTTAGTTTAGATCAGTTTATTCATTTACATGTTTAAAACATGATCAGTAGAGTTTACCAGTAACACCCAGATCTCCATTCAATGTTCACTGTTCAACAGTTTAACAGTGTACGTTTAACAGGGTCAAGTATAACTGTGTGTGTGTGCGTGTCTGTGTGAGTGAGTGAGTGTAAATTTATTTTTACATATTAATCTGATTGTTGGATACAGAGTCATGACCAAAATTATTAGCACCCTTGTCAAATACAGAGATATATTGTATGCTATAAAAAGATGGGATGTACATTGTACATGTGGTTTCACATAAAGACTTGTGCATGCTGTTTTAAGAGCTCTGAGAGCAACACATTTTGAAAATGGCCGAAAGCGTGACAGTAAGAGCGATTAAGTGGATTCTTCATAAGAGCTTTAGGAGTAGTATTAACATGAGACACAGTGATGGTGGGTTGTGTTTAGGAGTAGTATTAACATGAGACAGTGATGGTGGGTTGTGTTTAGGAGTAGTAATAACATGAGACACAGTGATGGTGTGTTGTGTTTAGGAGTAGTATTAACATGAGACACAGTGATGGTGGGTTGTGTTTAGGAGTAGTATTAACATGAGACACAGTGATGGTGGGTTGTGTTTAGGAGTAGTATTAACATGAGACACAGTGATGGTGGGTTGTGTTTAGGAGTAGTATGAACATGAGACACAGTGATGGTGGGTTGTGTTTAGGAGTAGGATTAACATGAGACACAGTGATGGTGGGTTGTGTTTAGGAGTAGTATTAACATGAGACACAGTGATGGTGGGTTGTGTTTAGGAGTAGGATTAACATGAGACACAGTGATGGTGGGTTGTGTTTAGGAGTAGTATTAACATGAGACACAGTGATGGTGGGTTGTGTTTAGGAGTAGGATTAACATGAGACACAGTGATGGTGGGTTGAAATGCTGACTAACGTGTCGGGTCCTTTCCTTTTTTTTTGTTGAAGCACCTTGTCAGCGATAACAGCCTTGAGTCTTCTTGGGTATGATACAACAAGCTTAGCAAACTTGAATTTGGGGAGTTTCTCTCATTCTTCTCTACAGATCCTCTATAGCTCTGTCAGGTTGGATGGGGAGCATCGCTGCACAGCTATTTTCAGGTCTCTCCAGAGATGTTCGATCGGGATTGTCCTGCCTCTGGCTGGGCCACTGAAGGACATTCAGAGACTTGTCCCGAAGCCACTCCTGCGTTGTCTTGGCTGTGTGCTTAGGGTCGTTGTCCTGTTGAGAGGTCCTGAGCGCTCTGGAGCAGGTTTTCATCAAGGATCTCTCTCTGCTTTTTTGATCTTTCCCTCAATCCTGACTGATCTCCCAGTCCCTGCAGCTGAAAAACATCCCCACACCATTATGCTGCCACCACCATGCTTCATCGTAGGGATGTGCCAGGTAACCTCCAGACGTGACACTTGGCTATTGAGGCCAAAGAGTTCCATCTTGGTTTCATCAGACCAGAGAATCTCATTTAGGTGCCTTTTGGCAAAGTTCAAGCAGGCTGTCATATGGCTTCCATCTGGCCACTCTACAATAAAGGCCTGATTGGTGGAGTGCTGCAGAGATGGTTGTCCATCTGGAAGGTTCTCCCATCTCCACAGAGGAACACTGGAGCTCTGTCAGAGTGACCATCGAGTTCTTGGTCACCTACCTGACCAAGGCCCTTCTCCTCCGATTGCTCCGTTCTTCCATTTAAGAATGATGGAGGCCACTGTGTTCTTGGGGACTTTCATACTGCAGACATGTTTTGTACCCTTCCCCAAATCTTTGCCTAGACCCAATCCTGTCTCAGAGCTCTACAGACAATTCCTTCGACGTCATGGCTTGTTTTTTTCTCTGACATGCATAGTCAACTGTGGGACCTTATATAGACAGGAATTTACCACAGGTGGACTCCAATCACATTTTAAGGACGATCAATGGAAACATGATACACCTGAGCTCAATTTCGAATCTCATAACAAAGGTTATGAATACTTGTGTATACTTGAATACTTGTGCTTTGTCTTTATGGTGTATCCTGTGTAGAATGATGAATGAGGGAAATAGTTTATTTATTCCATTTTAGAATAAGGATGTAATGTAACAAAATGTTGAAATTGTTAAAGGGTCTGAATACTTACACTGTATAAATGTTTTGAGGGAAATAGTGACACAAGGAATAAATACAGAGAGAATAACGAATATCAATAACGAGTAAAAATAACTGTTTCACAGTACAGAGTCGATGTGCAGGGGTACGAGGTAATTGAGGTATTTGTGTACATACATATAAGGGAAAGGGGGATACCTAGTCAGTTGCACAACTGAATGCATTCAACTGAAATGTATCTTCTACATTTAATTCAACCCCTCTGAATCAGAGAGGTGCGTGGGGCTGTATTAATGGACGTAATCAATGCCCGGGAGCAGTTGTTGTTGTGGGTTAACTGCCTTGCCCGAGGGCAGAACTGCAGAATTTACTGCTTTTGCCAGTTCAGGAAGTCAAAACAGCAACCTTTACTGGCCCTTTACGCTCTTAACCGCTAGGCTACCTGCTGCCCCATAGGGAGGGGTAAAGTGACTAGGCATCAAGCCAGAAAATAGACTAAGTGAGCATAGAAGTAATTTACTGTAGCTCGTCTGGTGGACCTGTGTAACTGGGCAGCTCGCGGCTGGATTTCCCTTTGTAATCCATGATAGTTTGCAAGCCCAGCCACAAGTTTCTCGCTTCAGAGCCAGCATAGTAGGATTCAGCCTTAGTCCTGTATTGACGCGTTTCCGGTTTGATTGCTCATCTAGATGTGGTCTCAGAATTTCTTTATGCGTCCGGATTAGTGTCCCGTTCCTTGAAAGCGGAAGCTCTAGCCTTTAAATCAAATCAAAATCAAAATCAAATCAAATCAAATGTATTTATATAGCCCTTCGTACATCAGCTGATATCTCAAAGTGCTGTACAGAAACCCAGCCTAAAACCCCAAACAGCAAGCAATGCAGGTGTAGAAGCACGGTGGCTAGGAAAAACTCCCTAGAAAGGCCAAAACCTAGGAAGAAACCTAGAGAGGAAGCAGGCTATGTGGGGTGGCCAGTCCTCTTCTGGCTGTGCCGGTGGAGATTATAACAGAACATGGCCAAGATGTTCAAATGTTCATAAATGACCAGCATGGTTAAATAATAATAAGGCAGAACGGTTGAAACTGGAGCAGCAGCACGGTCAGGTGGACTGGGGACAGTAAGGAGTCATCATGTCAGGTAGTCCTGGGGCATGGTCCTAGGGCTCAGGTACTCCGAGAGAGAGAAAGAAAGAGAGAAGGAGAGAATTAGAGAACGCACACTTAGATTCACACAGGACACCGAATAGGACAGGAGAAGTACTCCAGATATAACAAACTGACCCTAGCCCCCCGACACATAAACTACTGCAGCATAAATACTGGAGGCTGAGACAGGAGGGGTCAGGAGACACTGTGGCCCCATCCGAGGACACCCCCGGACAGGGCCAAACAGGAAGGATATAACCCCACCCACTTTGCCAAAGCACAGCCCCCACACCACTAGAGGGATATCTTCAACCACCAACTTACCATCCTGAGACAAGGCTGAGTATAGCCCACAAAGATCTCCGCCATGGCACAACCCAAGGGGGGGGCGCCAACCCAGACAGGATGACCACATCAGTGAATCAACCCACTCAGGTGACGCACCCCTTCCAGGGACGGCTAGAGAGAGCCCCAGTAAGCCAGTGACTCAGCCCCTGTAATAGGGTTAGAGGCAGAGAATCCCAGTGGAAAGAGGGGAACTGGCCAGGCAGAGACATCAAGGGCGGTTCGTTGCTCCAGAGCCTTTCCGTTCACCTTCCCACTCCTGGGCCAGACTACACTCAATCATATGACCCACTGAAGAGATGAGTCTTCAGTAAAGACTTAAAGGTTGAGACCGAGTTTGTGTCTCTGACATGGGTAGGCAGACCGTTCCATAAAAATGGAGCTCTATAATAGGAGAAAGCCCTGCCTCCAGCTGTTTGCTTAGAAATTCTAGGGACAATTAGGAGGCCTGCGTCTTGTGACCGTAGCGTACGTGTAGGTATGTACGGCAGGACCAAATCAGAGAGATAGGTAGGAGCAAGCCCATGTAATGCTTTGTAGGTTAGCAGTAAAACCTTGAAATCAGCCCTTGCTTTGACAGGAAGCCAGTGTAGAGAGGCTAGCACTGTAGTAATATGATAATTTTTTTTTAGCTCTGTGCAGATGTTGCCTGTAATCCATGGCTTCTGGTTGGTACGTCTGTAAGTCACTGTGGTGACAATGTCGGCGATGCACTTATTAATGATGCGGTGAAAGACGTGGTCAATTCCTTAATGTTATTGGATGAATCCCGGAACATATTCTAGTCTGTGCAACAAGTGAAACAGTCCTGTCCCGTATTGAGCGTGTCTCTGGTAGGTCCTGTTTGAGTATTAGCTTGTAGGCAGGAAGCAGGAGGACAAAGGTATGGTCTGATTTGCCAAAGAGAGGGCAAGGGAGGGCCTTTTATTCATGTGTAGAGTATAGGTGAACTAGAGTTTTGTTCCTCCTAGTTGGACAGGTGAGGATCCAAAAGTGTTCTTTGGCTGTCCCCATAGGAGCACCCTTTTTGGTTCTATGTAGAATTATTTTTGGTTCCAGGTAGAACCTTTTTGTGTTCCATGTAGAACCCTCTGTGGAAAGGGTTCTACATGGAACCCAAAAGTGTTCTATCTGGAAACAAAAACAGTTCTTCAAAGTGTTCTCCTATGTGGAGAACCAAATAACCCTTTTAGGTTCTAGATAGCACCATTTGTTTTCTAAGAGTGTAGACAAATCAGCAAGATGTAAATCCACGTTCAGCCACGACTCTGAGAAACATATATTACAGTTATTCAGGTCCCGTTGACAGGATAGCCTCGAGCTCATCCAGTTTGTTGGTCTATTTATTGGTCTATTTGATCACCGACGTAATCTCGTCAGGATGCCTGCTCGCTTGACTCTCGGCTGCCGGGGATCAGGGTTGCCGGGTATCAGGGTCTGGTCCGGAGTAAGTTGCAGACTCGTTGAAGTTGAAATTTTAGTCCAAATCAAGATTAGTGATCACTGTTGTGATGTTTAGAAGCTGTAGGCCAAAGGAAATGTGTCACTACTTCCACCGAAGTCGGTCCCTCTCCTTGTTCGGGCGGCGTTCGGTGGTCGACGTCACCAGCCTTCTAGCCATCACCTATCCACTTTTCATTTTCCGTTACTTTTGTCCTTGTCTTACACACCTGGTTTCACTCCCTCAATTACTTGTTCATTATTTAACCCTCTGTCCCCCATGTTTGTTAGTGAGTGATTGTTTGTTGTATTTACGGTCCGTATTGTGGGCTAGGTATTATTGACTATTTTTAAGTCTTGAGTAAAATGACGTGTATTATTTATCTCTGCTGTCCTGCACCTGACTCCTCTGCACCAGCTACACCCAGACCTATTACAACATGATGGCAGAGACATTAAGAACAAAAAAAAGTTAAGACCAGCATAAAAAACACAAATTAGCATCCACTGCAGCACCATCTCCTTCTATCACCAGCCTCCTCTGCTGTACATAAGGGCCAACATTGTAACATAATATGATGTTACATATCATGGCTAATCATGGCTAATACTACTATAGACATCAGTGTTTGTGTGCTTAAATGTGAATTGGTCAAGTACTAGCCAGTGTTGTGTTTCATTAGTTTGTTATGTTGTTATTGACCCAAAATGTTTGAGGACATTATTATTAGGTACCAGTACTAAACACAACGACCAACAGTGGTTGTGTGTGTGTGTGTGTGTGGTTTTACTATCCTTGTGTGGACCAGAAGTCCTCACAAGGACAGAAAATCAAGGAAAAGTTGGACAAGTGGGTACATTTCACAGGTCCACACAAGGAAAAAGGCTATTTTTGTTTGAGGGTTAATTATGAGTTAGATTTAGGTTTAGGGGTGAGGATTAAGATTAGGGTTAGTGGTTAAGGTTAGGGTTAGGGTTAGGTTTAGGGGTTAGGGTTAGGGGTTAGGGTTAGGGTTAGTGGTTAGGGTTAGGTTTATGGGTTAGGGTTAGGTTTAGGGGTTAGGGTTAGGTTTAGGGGTAAGGGTTAGGGTTAGGTTTAGGGGTTAGGGTTAGGGTTAGGTTTAGGGGTTAGGGTTAGGGTTAGGTTTAGGGGTTAGGTTTAGGGGTTAGGGTCAGGGTTAGGTTTAGGGGTTAGGGTTTGAGGACTGTTTGAGGACATTATTATTAGGTACCAGTACTAAACACAAAGACCAACAGTGGTTGTGTGTGTGTGTGTGGTTTTACTATCCTTGGACCAGAAGTCCTCACAAGGACAGAAAATCAAGGAAAAGTTGGACAAGTGGGTACATTTCACAGGTCCACACAAGGAAAAAGGCTATTTTTGTTTGAGGGTTAATTTTCGACTTAGACTTAGGTTTAGGGGTTAGGATTAAGATTAGAGTTAGTGGTTAGGTAAAACATATTTTGAATGGGAATAACTGTTTTGGTCCAGGACAGTAACACAACATTTTGTCTGTGTTTGTCATTAGTTTACTCCAATTAGAGGAGAGGAGGTAGGGTAAGGGGAACATAATAAAGATTCAGATTGTTTAATAGACACATGCACAGGGTTGCAGGTGTAATTGCAGGGTACAGTGAACATCTTAGGCTTCGAGCTCCAACATGCAGGACTAGTGAAATAAAATGATGAAAAATGGAAATGAAAACAACAGAAATAGAACTAGCACTATATAGATAATAACTCTGGCAGTGATGAATAATGACCATTGGGGTGGAGGCAGAGTAAAGACTGTAGAGGGGGTGGGGTGGAATGACCATAGGGGGAGCAGCAGCATGATCATTGAGTGGAAAATATATTTACAAAAAATATATATAAAAACTGAAACGGCCTCTCACTGTCAACTGCGTTTATTTTCAGCAAACTTAACATGTGTAAATGTTTCTATGAAGAAATAACTGAGACATAGACTGACCAAGTTCCACAGATATGTGACGAACAGAAAGGGCATAATGTCACCCTGAACAAACGGGGGTGGGGGGTGGGGGGGGGGTTCAAAATCAAAAGTAACTCTCAGTATCTGGTGTGGCCACCAGCTGCATTAAGTACTGCAGTGCATCTCCTCCACATGGACTGCACCAGATTGGCCAGATCTTGCTGTGAGATTTTACCTCACTCTACCACCAAGGCACCTGCAAGTTCCCAGACATTTCTGGTGGGAATGGCCCTAGCCCTCACCCGCCGATCCAACAGTTCCCAGACGTGCTCATTGGGATTGAGATCCGGGCTCTTCGCTGGCCATGGCAGAACACTGACATTCCTGTCTTGCAGGAAATCACACAAAGAAAGAGCAGTATTGCTGGTGGCATTGTCATGCTGGAGGGTCATGTCAGGACGAGCCTGCAGGAAGGGTACCACATGAGGGAGGAGGATGTCTTCCCTGTAACGCACAGCTTTGAGATTGCCTGCAATGACAACAAGCTCAGTCCAATGATGCTGTGACACACCACCCCAGACCATGACGGACCCTCCACCTCCAAATCGATCCCGCTCCAGAGTACAGGCCTCGGTGTAAAGCTCAGTCCTTTGACGATGAAAGCGAATCCAACCATCACCCCTGGTGATACAAAACCGTGACTCATCAGTGAAGATATATTTTTGCCAGTCCTGTCTGGTCCAGCGACGGTGGGTTTGTGCCCATAGGCGACGCTGTTGCCGGTGATGTCTGGTTAGGACCTGCCTTACAACAGGCCTACAAGTCCTCAGTCCAGCCTCTCTCAGCCTACTGTTGTACCGATCCTGTGCAGGTGTTGTTACACGTGGTCTGCCACTGCGAGGATGATCAGAATTGGAAATGATTCAGACAATTACATTGATTGAAGCCACAATCTATCTGCAATATTGAAGCTGAACAACCCCCTTAAAAAAGTGTGTGTGTGTGTCACTTGCTGTTTATCCTCACAGATTGGTGATAGCAGCTATCATTCAACCTGGTGGTCAGTCTTTAGGCTGCTGTACTGCTTGGTGATAGCAGCTATCATTCAACCTGGTGGTCAGTCTTTAGGCTGCTATACAGCTTGGTGATAGCAGCTATCATTGAACCTGTTGGTCAGTCTTTAGGCTGCTGTACAGCTTGGTGATAGCAGCTATCATTCAACCTGGTGGTCAGTCTTTATGCTGCTGTACAGCTTGGTGATAGCAGCTATCATTGAACCTGATGGTCAGTCTTTAGTCACTTGCTGTTTATCCTCACAGCTTGGTGATAGCAGCTATCATTCAACCTGTTGGTCAGTCTTTAGGCTGCAGGACAGCTTGGTGATAGCAGCTATCATTGAACCTGTTGGTCAGTCTTTAGGCAGCTGTACAGCTTGGTGATAGCAGCTATCATTCAACCTGGTGGTCAGTCTTTAGGCTGCTGTACAGCTTGGTGATAGCAGCTATCATTCAACCTGGTGGTCAGTCTTTAGGCTGCTGTTCAGCTTGGTGATAGCAGCTATCATTCAACCTGGTGGTCAGTCTTTAGGCTGCTGTACAGCTTGGTGATAGCAGCTATCATTGAACCTGGTGGTCAGTCTTTAGGCTGCTGTACAGCTTGGTGATAGCAGCTATCATTCAACCTGGTGGTCAGTCTTTAGGCTGCTGTACAGCTTGGCGGACCGTAAAGGATGGAACATTTATCCTCCTATATTTGGGTTTCTGAGACGAAAACAGCTTCTGAATAATCAAAATATGTGTTTACAGTAATACAGATCTGTTCAATAAGAGATTGTTGTTGTTGATGATGATGATGATGATGATGATGATTACTTTACTGTATCCATTAGGAAATAGATTTTGCATCATACAGCATGTCATCTGAAATAGACAGATGTAGACAGACATGCAACACATCAGACACATTACATACATAGTGCAATAGACTTACAGACAGACAGTATTCACATAGACAACCATATAGCACAATACAACACAATATGAGCCTGGTTCATCTTCAGTAATGAGGCCCTGTACCCCATTTACAGTTTAAACTTCTATGTATCAGGTGGAGTTATTCACCAGCTATAGAGTTGTTGTTTATGTTTCTAAGACTGCAGGGTGGGAGATGCAACAATGACCTTGAGAACAGCAGGAAGTGTGTTGGTGGTCTTTCTCTGGTCTGTAGCAGGTATGGTCTCATTCTTATCTTTTAGTTGCTCTGTTTAACAATCTACAGACATTTCTAAAAGGATAAGAATCATAATGTTATTCTGGTGTGTTCTGTTAGTCTCCACTTCACTTTAAATAGTTATCTTTCACACCTCACTGAGTGATGCTTTTCTACAGTTTCCATTCACACTCAGCAACTACAGCAACAAAGTGTGAACAAACCCTACTTTCAGTGTGAGCCAAATGACCTTGGCTTAATTCTGATACCATTGTGTTGTGTGACTGTGTTTCAGTGGTACTGGGTCAGGATGGCTGGAGTGTGACATACACCACTCAGAGTATCTGTACCTTGAAGGGGTCAACAGTGGAGCTGTCCTGCTCTTACACATATCCCAGTGGTACATTCAAAACAACCTTCTGGTTCACAAAAAATGATGCTGAGGGTCCTGTAAGTCTGAGTGATGACCCAGACTACAAAGGACGTGTGACGTACCGTAAGGATAAAGAGAATGGTCACACCCTGACAATCACAGACCTGAGAGAGAGTGACTCAGCTATATACAAATTCAGATTTACAGATCAGACTGGAACATGGAGGTATACTGGTGAACCTGGAGTCACTCTTTCTGTCACAGGTACAGTTGCATTCAATATAGTTAAACAGTTGAATTCCATCTAGTTCAGGATAAATGTCTTGGTTTGTGTTTATGTCTGAATAACATAGGATCTCTTCCATCTTTGTATTTGAGTGATAAGTCAGTGATAAAGGGATTTACAGTGATATTGTTTTTTCTCCAGGTCTTCAGGTGAAGGTGACTGGTGGACATCAGGATAAGACACTGACCTGTAGCACCACCTGTACTCTGACTGACAAACCCACCTACATCTGGTACAAGAACGGACAACATCTAGATGAGAGCACCTCCCCCCAGTACAAAGACCCAGTCTCCAGTAACTATGAAGACAGTTACTCCTGTGCTGTAAAAGGCCATGAGGATCTCCACTCTCCTGCAGTGTGTGAGTGGGAATCTAAAATGGAATCTCATACAGCATGTATACAGAATTTGATTCATATCTGAAAATATCTGAAAATACTGTATAATGTACTCATGTGATTCCATTATGTTTCAGGTGTCCAGGGTCAGGACTGCAACACAGTGACTTACACCAAGAGGACAATCTGTGCCTTGAAGGGGTCAACAGTGGACATTTCCTGTACTTATGGCAGTGGTTATGATACTGTCACATCATCACTCTGGTTTAGTCCTAAACAGAGTGACAGGTGGAGGGATAAGTCGACACCTGAGGACCTAACCACAGACCCAGGGTATGCAGGTCGTGTGGAGTATGTTGGAGAGAAGGAGAGAGGTCGCTCCACCCTGAGAATCACAGATCTGAGAATCACAGATCTGAGAGAGGAGGACTCTGCTGAGTACAAGTTCATATTCAACACACAGACATCAAGATGGGGATACAGTTTCCCTGGAACAACTCTGACTGTCACAGGTAACACTGAACATATTATCATACTCATAGATGTATATTCACTGTTGGTTTCTTTATATTTTATACTCAATACTTAATGATGTTATTGTCATTGACTCTGTATTCAGACCTGCAGGTGAAGGTGACTCCTGCCACTGAGGCAGGAAAGAGGACACTGACCTGTATCACCACCTGTACTCTGACTGACAACACCACCTACATCTGGTACCAGAATGGAGACAAAGTAAAGGAGGACACTTCCAGCCTGGACTCAGACTCCTTTAGTGATGCAGACAGTTACTCCTGTGCTGTAAAAGGCTATGAGAATATCTTCTCTCCTGCAGTGTGTGAGTGTGTTTTTAAAAATAAACATCTCATACATGTTTGTTTCAGGTTGTGAGACTTATGCCAATGAATCAATTAATATGGATCATTATTCAAATTATGGTTGTCACGAATGTACACTGTTAAACTTGTTTGATTTTCTACTTTATAAACAACATCAGTGTATATCGGTAGATACTGTAATGAAAGATTTAAATAAGGTGTTATATTGTCTTCTTGTATTTCAGGCCAGAACTGTTGGAGTGTGACTTACACCCATCAGAGTATCTGTGCCTTGAAGGGGTCAACAGTGGACATATCCTGCTCTTACACATATCCCAGTTATCATGAGATCAAACAAGCTTTCTGGTTTACTAAATGGTCTGGTATGGAGGCTGAAGATCTGAGCTCAATGCCAGGTTATGAGGGTCATATAGAGTACCTTGGGGATAAGAAGATTGACTGTACCCTGAGAATCACAGACCTGAGATTGAGTGACTCTGCTGGGTACAGGTTCAGATTCATAACATCTGGAGAAAAGTTTTCTGGCTCACCTGTCTCCCTGACTGTCACAGGTAATCTGTCACACATCTCATATCTATTAGTGTAATGACCTTATTAAGGGCAGTCATACAGACACAGTAGTGTTATGTGATGGAAAAATACCAAATGTTACATTTCACATAAGAGGACATATACAGGAGGAGAATAATGATTTGATTCATTTTACTCTAGATGTTGTGTTGGAGATGGATCCTACATCTGTGTCAGAGAGGGAGAATGTCACACTGAGATGTAGAACCAAATGTACACTGGACCCCATCACAGAGTACAGTTGGTATAAGAATGGACAGCCTATACCAAACAGCAACACCTCCTCTCCTGTCTACATCCTATTCTCAGTCAGCAGTGAGGATACAGGCAGATACTCCTGTTCTGTAGAAGGACATGAGGATCTCCCCTCTGCTGAAGAGACTCTCACTGTCACATGTAAGTACATTGGGTTTAAACCTTTAGTTAACTATAATAACATTGTAGTGACAGAATTTAGCTCCATATGATACTGGAATTGATCATCTTCAGTAGGAAGGTGAATCTACAAATAATTGTGTGGAAAACTACAATTGTGGAAAATGTATATCACATTTTTAACTGACCTAATTAGTTATATTTTTAAATCCACTGTCTTTTACATCAGATGGACCAAAGGTCACCTCAGTATCAGTCAGTCCCTCTGGTGACATAGTGGAGGGCAGTTCAGTGACTCTGACCTGCAGCAGTGATGCCAACCCACCTGTGGACAAATACACCTGGTACAAGAAGAACGTAACCTCACCAAAAGCATCAGGACAGAGTTACAGCATCACTAACATCAGCTCTGAGGACAGAGGAGATTACTACTGTGAAGCTAGAAACATTAAAGGGACAGAGACTTCCATCCCTGTCCATATTAATGTCATGTGTAAGTATGTCATGTTCTGTCTATTTCTGGTGCTCTGTGAGATGACAGATTTGACACGTATGAAATATAAACACATGTACACATGGATTGTGTATTGTATATCTGTGGCAGTAGAGTAGGGGCCTGAGGTCACACACTTAAAGTGTTGTGAAATCTATTGTGAGTGTATTGTAATGTTTTAAAATTCTAGAACTGGCTTAATTTTGCTGGACCTAAAGGGGATCCATAATAAATACAAACAGATATATGTTCTAACCTCTTGACACTTAAACCCAGTAAATCCTGCAGCAGTGTTTCCCTGGGTTCCTGTGGTCTGGGTGGGGGCTGTAATGACTGCTGGAGCTCTGCTCCTCACCATCTACTGCACTCTGAAGAGGTGAGGATTTTCTAGCCAGGGTTAAATATGAAATGTATATTAACCTCCACTAGAGGTCAGAAGAGAGCATAACTCACTCTGTTCCTCTTTACAGGAGATCCACAGGAGGAAGTGATGCCACAGCAGACACACAGGTGATTAATCAGTTACACCTCCACCTTCACACCTGGTGACATTAATCTACTGTATCACGACAGTCTCTTTCACACTATTTTCACTGTTACCATGTTCTCTCTCTCTCTCTCTCTCTCTCTCTACAGAGTGTCCATCCTGACTGTACCAGTGACACTTACACAGGTCTGAAGATGAGGACCATGTCCCCTGACTACGACACTCTGGCAGTAAGTCTCTTATTATGTGTTTGTGTTTAGAGAAAATGATAGAGGTGTCTCAAAGTGCTCATGCATTTCCCCTCCCTCCCTCCCTCCCTCCCTCCCTCCCTCCCTCCCTCCCTCCCTCACACCCTCCCTCTCTCACTCTCTCTGCAGAGTGTCCATCCTGACCCTAACAGTAACAAGTGCACATCTCTGAAGAAGAATACCAGGTCACCAGAGTGACATCCAGGTAGTAGGTGTGTGTGTGTGTTTGTGTTTGTGTCATTTTATGAAGTGGTGTATAAAGTGCTCATTCAGTGTGTTTGTTCAGAATGTGAGAGACTCACCCAGTGACACATCCCCTCAGAGAGATAGTGAACCACCACAGAGCCTGGACTGAATAGAACCACCACAGAACGTGGACTGAAGAAAAGTACCTCAGAACATCAACTGAAGAGAACCACCACAGATCCTAGACTGAAGAGAATCACCACAGAAGCTGGACTGAAGAGCTACGGTTCCAATCCAAAGCCAGGCCTCACTCCTCTATTCTCTAGCAACCATATCTAGATGGTTTTCCAGACCATGAACTTTAACCTATGAGTAAATGCTGGAATATATTTGTTATTTTCTTATTATGATGATAAATGGGATGGGTTATGCTTCTGCTTTTTTTCAATGGGATTTTCCCATTTCCATATTTTTTCTTGTGGACCAATCTGTTTCCTATCTATAGTTTAAGATAACATTTCTGATATTTTTCTAAGTGGATTTTGCCGTATTGTTATAACATCAATAGTACTACTTTCCTCAGCAACTAATGTGGATAATATTGATAACAGCTTTCTATTATTTTTTTAGCTTTTGGGCCAAGTTTCTCCTGATGTGTTTAATGATTTACTTTGTATTGCTGTCAGAAAAGTATTAATTATTTTTATGTTTTATATTAGGTAATCATATATTGTTTTCTTTCATTTAAAAAAATGTAATCAGTACATTACATATATTTAGCATTTGCAGTTTTTTACATGTTATATTAATTATAATTGTATATTAAAATTGTATATTAAAAACATGTGTCTGTGTGTCTCTCTGTCTCCCCGCCATAGTATAGACAGGCTGCACTACCAGACCCAGACGGTTCAGACTTCTAGATATTCCGAATCCCAGTGTCAGAGGGAGTCCAGTGCCTAAACACACAAATCAAATTGTATTTGAAACATGCGCCGATTACAACAGGTAGACCTTACTGTGAAATGGTTATTAAATGATTATTAAGCAACAATGCAGTTTTTTATGTAAGGAATTTTCCTTTTTTTTAATTATAAAAATTGTAAATAAAACTAAAACTAAATCACAATAAAATAACAATAAACAATTTCATGAAATATTATTCAATGTAAAAAAAACAAAAAAAACGCATCACTCAGACACAATAAGACATAATAATCCCAGACAGACAGACAGACAGACAGACAGACTTAGTAATATGGATGTCAGGGTTCACTTTGGGTCCGTTGTTCTGAAGATCAGAGAGCTGAAGACATCTCTTTCACACAAGAACACAGTGGATATACAGAGCAGCTTGCCTTGGCCTTGGCATAATGACAGCTCACTGTTGTCTGTTGTTTCTAGCTAGTTAATGTTGATAGCTAAAAGTAGGCTCACTAACTAGTTCACTAGTTAACTATGGGGTCTTGCTGTAATTCAGTGGCAGCACATCATATTGTTCACAATCCAGTCCATTCAGAATAGCTGTGTGATGCAGAGAAATGCTTGTTTATTTAGGAAAAATCTTCATGTAGCTAACAAGCTAGCTGAGCTCACTTGTTCGCTCAATTCAAATGTCAGTTCAACATAAGTCCCAATATCACAGTATTTTTATGTTTGCGCCTGGTTAGTTCTCTATACATTTTACATTTTCAAATGTTATTTTACCTTCTATTTTGTATATTTCCATCAGACTACTAGGGACATATGAAGCCTGGAGTCTGCAGTAATGATGAGATGTCAGTAGGGAGAGCTCTAGTCTAGAACACTGGAACCAAAGATACTCCCCTTTCATCTGTTCTGGAACCTTCAGTACCAGCTGATGAGGAGTGATGGGAATGGGTCACATTTTGCCTCTTGTAAAACATGTAGGTCTACTCCTCATATAAAGAAATGTAACTACAGTATTCTGACTTTAGACCATTTTCTATTTAGATACAGTAACATCCCTTATGTGACATGCTGTTCCTGCATGTTAATGACCTGACTAGGCTACTTTAAAATGTGTCAACCACAGAACTCACACATAGGCTATGTCTGCTTCTACTAACACTTACAGTAGACTACTTCTTGTTTCCACGCAGTGACAGTAAGTTGACTGACTGTTCAAGACCTCTCCTCTCCCCTTCACTTCACTCTGTAAGTACACTTGACGGAATCTTGAAATATGGTTTACTTTTGTCGTTTTTAGCCAATCATCACATGACTTCCTGTATCTTTGTACTTGTTGGTTTATATTGAACTGTGTTTTGGTTGTTACATCAGGGCCTGTATTCATAAAGTGTCTCAGATGGTCCATATAATTATGATCTAAAAGGCTAAACTGATCCCAGATCAGCTCTCCTACTCTGATACACTTTGTGAAAACTGACCCTGGACTGTGGTTTCATGTGTTTAGTTTAGATCAGTTTATTCATTTACATGTTTAAAACATGATCAGTAGAGTTTTCCAGTAATATCCAGATCTCCATTCAATGTTCACTGTTTAACAGTTTAACAGTGTACGTTTAACAGGGTCAAGTATAACTGTGTGTGCGTGTGTTTGTGTGTGTGCGTGTGTGTGTGTGTGTGCGTGTGTTTGAGTGAGTGAGTGTAAATTTATTTTTTACATATTAATCAGATTGTTGGATACAGAGTCATGACCAAAATTATTTGCACCCTTGACAAATACAGAGATATATTGTATGCTATAAAAAGATGGGATGTACATTGTACATGTGGTTTCACATAAAGACTTGTGCATGCTGTTTTAAGAGCTCTGAGAGCAATACATTTTGGAAATGGCCTAAAGCGTGACAGTAAGAGTGATTAAGTGGATTCTTCATAAGAGCTTTAGGAGTAGTATTAAGATGAGACACAGTGATGGTGGGTTGTGTTTAGGAGTAGTATTAACATGAGACACAGTGATGGTGGGTTGTGTTTAGGAGTAGTATTAACATGAGACACAGTGATGGTGGGTTGTTTTTAGGAGTAGTATTAACATGAGACACAGTGATGGTGGGTTGTGTTTAGGAGTAGTATTAACATGAGACACAGTGATGGTGGGTTGTGTTTAGGAGTAGTATTAACATGAGACAGTGATGGTGGGTTGTGTTTAGGAGTAGTATTAACATGAGACACAGTGATGGTGGGTTGTGTTTAGGAGTAGTATAAACCTGAGACACAGTGATGGTGGGTTGTGTTTAGGAGTAGTATTAACATGAGACAGTGATGGTGGTTGTGTTTAGGAGTAGTATTGACATGAGACACAGTGATGGTGGGTTGTGTTTAGGAGTAGTATTAACATGAGACACAGTGATGGTGGGTTGTGTTTAGGAGGAGTATTAACATGAGACACAGTGATGGTGGGTTGTGTTTAGGAGTAGTATTAACATGAGACACAGTGATGGTGGGTTGTGTTTAGGAGTAGTATTAACATGAGACACAGTGATGGTGGGTTGTGTTTAGGAGTAGTATTAACATGAGACACAGTGGTGGTGGGTTGTGTTTAGGAGTAGTATTAACATGAGACACAGTGATGGTGGGTTGTGTTTAGGAGTAGTATTAACATGAGACAGTGATGGTGGGATGTGTTTAGGAGTAGTATTAACATGAGACACAGTGATGGTGGGTTGTGTTTAGGAGTAGTACTAACATGAGACACAGTGATGGTGGGTTGTGTTTAGGAGTAGTATTAACAGGAGACACAGTGATGGTGGATTGAAATGTGTCCTTTCCAACAATGCAGAGTTAAAGATAAAAATACAGTGTATTCGGAAAGTATTCAGACCCCTTGACTTTTTCCATATTTTGCTACGTTACAGCCTTGTTCTAAAATGGATTAAATTGTTGCCCCTCATCAATCTCCACACAATACTCCATAATAATAAATACAAAAACAGTATGTTATACAATTTTGAAAATGTATTAAAAATGTAAACTGAAATATCACATTTCAAGGTACTTTGTTGAAGTACCTTGTCAGCGATAACAGCCTTGAGTCTTATTGGGTATGATGCTACAAGCTTAGCAAACTTGAATTTGGGGAGTTTCTCCCATTCTTCTCTGCAGATCCTCTCAAGCTCAGTCAGGTTGGATGGGGAGCATCGCTGCACAGCTATTTCAGGTCTCTCCAGAGATGTTCGATCGGGTTTGTAGTATTGTAGTATTGACATGAGACACAGTGATGGAGGGTTGTGTTTAGGAGTAGTATTAACATGACACACAGTGATGGTGGGTTGTGTTTAGGAGTAGTCTCAACATGAGACACAGTGATGGTGGATTGAAATGGGTCCTTTCCAACAATGCAGAGTTAAAGATAAAAATACAGAGCATTCGGAAAGTATTCAGACCCCTTGACTTTTTCCATATTTTGTTACGTTACAGCCTTCTTCTAAAATGGATTCAATTGTTTTTCGCCCTCATCAATCTACACACAATTCTCCATAATAATAAATACAAAACCAGTTTTTTATAAATTTTTGTAAAAAAAAATTAAACTGAAATATCACATTTCCATAAGTATTAAGACCTTTTACTCAGTACTTTGTTGAAGCACCTTGTCAGCGATAACAGCCTTGAGTCCTCTTGGGTGTGATGCTACAAGCTTAGCAAACTTGAATTTGGGGAGTTTCTCTCATTCTTCTCTGCAGATCCTCTCAAGCTCTGTCAGGTTGGATGGGGAGCATCGCTGCACAGCTATTTTCAGGTCTCTCCAGAGATGTTCGATCGGGTTTGTCCTGCCTTTGGCTGGGCCACTGAAGGACATTCAGAGACTTGTCCCGAAGCCACTCCTGCGTTGTCTTGGCTGTGTGCTTAGGGTCGTTGTCCTGTTGGGAGGTCCTGAGCGCTCTGGAGCAGGTTTTCATCAAGGATCTCTCTCTACTTTTCTCATCTTTCCCTCAATCCTGACTAGTCTCCCAGTCCCTGCAGCTGAAAAACATCCCCACACCATTATGCTGCCACCACCATGCTTCATCGTAGGGATGTGCCAGGTAACCTCCAGACGTGACACTTGGCTTTTGAGGCCAAAGAGTTCCATCTTGGTTTCATCAGACCAGAGAATCTCATTTAGGTGCCTTTTGGCGAAGTTCAAGCTGGCTTTCATGTGCCTTTTACTGAGGAGTGGCTTCCATCTGGCCACTCTACAATAAAGGCCTGATTGGTGGAGTGCTGCAGAGATGGTTATCCATCTGGAAGGTTCTCCCATCTCCACAGAGGAACACTGGAGCTCTGTCAGAGTGACCATCGAGTTATTGGTCACCTACCTGACCAAGGCCCTTCTCCTCCGATTGCTCCGTTCTTCCATTTAAGAATGATGGAGGCCACTGTGTTCTTGGGGACCTTCAATGCTGCAGACATGTTTTGTACCTATCCCCAAATCTTTGCCTAGACCCAATCCTGTCTCGGAGCTCTACAGACAATTCCTTTGACGTCATGGCTTGTTTTTTTCTCTGACATGCATAGTCAACTGTGGGACCTTATATAGACAGGAATTTACCACAGGTGGACTCCAATCACATTTTAAGGACGATCAATGGAAATATGACACACCTGAGCTCAATTCCGAATCTCATAACAAAGGTTATGAATACTTGTGTAACAAAAAAAAAACTTTTTGCTTTGTCTTTATGGTGTATCCTGTGTAGAATGATGAAGGAAATAGTTTATTTATTCCATTTTAGAATAAATCAAATCAAATCAAATCAAATTTTATTTGTCACATACACATGGTTAGCAGATGTTAATGCGAGTGTAGCGAAATGCTTGTGCTTCTAGTTCCGACAATGCAGTAATAACCAACAAGTAATCTAACTAACAATTCCAAAACTACTGTCTTGTGCACAGTGTGAGGGGATAAAGAATATGTACATAAGGATATATGAATGAGTGATGGTACAGAGCAGCATAGGCAAAATACAGTAGATGGTATCGAGTACAGTATATACATATGAGATGAGTATGTAAACAAAGTGGCATAGTTAAAGTGGCTAGTGATACATGTATTACATAAAGATACAGTCGATGATATAGAGTACAGTATATACGTATGCATATGAGATGAATAATGTAGGGTAAGTAACATTATATAAGGTAGCATTGTTTAAAGTGGCTAGTGATATATTTACATCATTTCCCATCAATTCCCATTATTAAAGTGGCTGGAGTTGAGTCAGTGTCAGTGTGTTGGCAGCAGCCACTCAATGTTAGTGGTGGCTGTTTAACAGTCTGATGGCCTTGAGATAGAAGCTGTTTTTCAGTCTCTCGGTCCCAGCTTTGATGCACCTGTACTGACCTCGCCTTCTGGATGATAGCGGGGTGAACAGGCAGTGGCTCGGGTGGTTGATGTCCTTGATGATCTTTATGGCCTTCCTGTGACATCGGGTGGTGTAGGTGTCCTGGAGGGCAGGTAGTTTGCCCCCGGTGATGCGTTGTGCAGACCTCACTACCCTCTGGAGAGCCTTACGGTTGAGGGCGGAGCAGTTGCCGTACCAGGCGGTGATACAGCCCGCCAGGATGCTCTCGATTGTGCATCTGTAGAAGTTTGTGAGTGCTTTTGGTGACAAGCCGAATTTCTTCAGCCTCCTGAGGTTGAAGAGGCGCTGCTGCGCCTTCTTCACAATGCTGTCTGTGTGAGTGGACCAATTCAGTTTGTCTGTGATGTGTATGCCGGGGAACTTAAAACTTTCTACCCTCTCCACTACTGTTCCATCGATGTGGATAGGGGGGTGTTCCCTCTGCTGTTTCCTGAAGTCCACAATCATCTCCTTAGTTTTGTTGACGTTGAGTGTGAGGTTATTTTCCTGACACCACACTCCGAGGGCCCTCACCTCCTCCCTGTAGGCCATCTCGTCGTTGTTGGTATTCAAGCCTACCACTGTTGTGTCGTCCGCAAACTTGATGATTGAGTTGGAGGCGTGCGTGGCCACGCAGTCGTGGGTGAACAGGGAGTACAGGAGAGGGCTCAGAACGCACCCTTGTGGGGCCCCAGTGTTGAGGATCAGCGGGGAGGAGATATAAGGCTGTAATGTAACAAAATGTCAAAATAGGTAAAGGGGTCTGAATACTTACACTGTATAAATGTTTTGAGGGAAGGAATAAATACAGAGAGAATAACGAATATCAATAACGAGTAAAAATAACATCTGTTTCATAGTACCGAGTCGATGTGCAGGGGTATGAGGTAATTGAGGTGTTTGTGTACATACATATAAGGGAAAGGGGGATACCTAGTCAGTTGCACAACTGAATGCATTCAACTGAAATGTGTCTTCTACATTTAATTCAAGCCCTCTGAATCAGAGAGGTGCGTGGGGCTGTATAAATGGACGTAATCGTCGCCCTGGAGCAGTTGTTGTTGTGGGTTAACTGCCTTGATCAAGGGAAGAACTGCAGAATTTCCTGCTTTTGCCAGTTCAGGAAGTCAAAACAGCAACCTTTACTGGCCCAACGCTCTTAACCGCTAGGCTACCTGCTGCCCCATAGGTAGAGGTAAAGTGACTAGGCATCAGGAGCGATAATAGACTAAGTGAGCATAGAAGTAATTTACTGTAGCTCGTCTGGTGGACTTGTGTCACTGGGCAGCTCGCGGCTGTATTTCCCTTTGTAATCCATGATAGTTTGCAAGCCCAGCCACATGCTTCTCGCTTCAGAGCCAGCATAGTAGGATTCAGCCTTAGTCCTGTATTGACGCGTTTCCGGTTTGATTGCTCTTCGGAGGTCGTAGCAGAATTTCTTTAACCATCCGGATTAGTGTCCCGTTGCTTGAAAGCGGAAGCTCTAGCCTTTAGCTCTGTGCAGATGTTTTCTGTAATCCATGGCTTCTGGTTGGTACGTCTGTAGGTCACTGTGGTGACAATGTCGGCGATGCACTTATTAATGAAACGGTGAACGACGTGGTCAGTTCCTCAATGTTATTGGATGAATCCCAGAACTTATTCCAGTCTGTGCTAGTGAACAGTACTGTAGCTGAGCATCCACTTGATCGGGCCACTTCTGTATTCAGCGTGTCTCTGGTACGTCCTGTTTGAGTATTTGCTTGTAGGCAGGAAGCAGGAGGACAAAGGTATGGTCTGATTTGCCAAAGAGAGGGCAAGGGAGGGCCTTTTATTCTTGGGTAGAGTATAGGTGAACTAGAGTTTTGTTCCTCCTAGTTGGACAGGTGAGGATCCAAAAGTGTTCTTCGGCTGTCCCCATAGGAGCACCCTTTTTGGTTCTATGTAGAATTATTTTTGGTTCCTGGTAGAACCTTTTTGTGTTCCATGGAATACCCTCTGTGGAAAGTGTTCTACATGGAACCCAAAAGTGTTCTACCTGGAAACAAAAATAGTTCTTCAAAGTGTTCTCCTATGTGGAGAACCAAATAACCCTTTTAGGTTCTAGATAGCACCATTTGTTTTCTAAGAGTGTAGACAAATCAGCAAGATGTAAATCCACAATGTAAATCCATGATGTAAATCCACGTTCAGCCACGACTCTGAGAAACATATATTACAGTTATTCAGGTCCCGTTGAGAGGATAGCCTCGAGCTCATCCAGTTTGTTGGTCTATTTGTTGGTCTATTTGATCACCGACGTAATCTCGTCAGGATGCCTGCTCGCTTGACTCTCGGCTGCCGGGGATCAGGGTTGCCGGGTATCAGGGTCTGGTCCGGAGTAAGTTGCAGACTCGTTGAAGTTGAAATTTTAGTCCAAATCAAGATTAGTGATCACTGTTGTGATGTTTAGAAGCTGTAGGCCAAAGGAAATGTGTCACTACTTCCACCGAAGTCGGTCCCTCTCCTTGTTCGGGCGGCGTTCGGTGGGTCACCAGCCTTCTAGCCATCACCGATCCACTTTTCATTTTCCGTTGCTTTTGTCCTTGTCTTACACACCTGGTTTCACTCCCTCAATTACTTGTTCATTATTTAACCCTCTGTCCCCCATGTTTGTTAGTGAGTGATTGTTTGTTGTATTTACGGTCCGTATTGTGGGCTAGGTATTATTGACTATTTTTAAGTCTTGAGTAAAATGACGTGTATTATTTATCTCTGCTGTCCTGCGCCTGACTCCTCTGCACCAGCTACACCCAGACCTATTACAACATGATGGCAGAGACATTAAGAACAAAAAAAAGTTAAGACCAGCATAAAAAACACAAATTAGCATCCACTGCAGCACCATCTCCTTCTATCACCATCCTCCTCTATTGGACATAAGGGCCAACATTGTAACATAATATGATAGTGGCTAATACTACTATAGACATCAGTGTTTGTGTGCTTAAATGTGACTTGGTCAAGTACTAGCCAGTGTTGTGTTTCATTAGTTTGTTATGTTGTTATTGACCCAAAATGTTTGAGGACATTATTATTAGGTACCAGTACTAAACACAACGACCAACAGTGGTTGTGTGTGTGTGTGTGTGTGTGTGTGGTTTTACTATCCTTGTGTGGACCAGAAGTCCTCACAAGGACAGAAAATCAAGGAAAAGTTGGACAAGTGGGTATATTTCACAGGTCCACACAAGGAAAAAGGCTATTTTTGTTTGAGGGTTAATTATGAGTTAGACTTAGGTTTAGGGGTTAGGATTAAGATTAGGGTTAGGGTTAGGGTTAGGGTTAGTGGTTAGGGTTAGTGGTTAGGGTTAGTGGTTAGGGTTAGGGTTAGGGTTAGTGGTTAGGGTTAGGGTTAGTGATTAGGGTTAGGGTTAGGGTTAGTGGTTAGGGTTAGGGTTAGTGGTTAGGGTTAGTGGTTAGGGTTAGGGTTAGGGTTAGGGTTAGTGGTTAGGGTTAGTGTTAGTGGTTAGGGTTAGGGTTAGGGTTAGGGTTAGAGTTAGTGGTTAGGGTTAGGGTTAGGGTTAGTGGTTAGGGTTAGTGGTTAGGGTTAGGGTTAGGGTTAGGAAAAACATTTTGAATGGGAATAGATGTTTTGGTCCAGGAATGAACACAACATTTTGTCTGTGTTTGTCATTAGTTTACTCCAATTAGAGGAGGGGGGGTAGGGCAAGGCGAAAATAATAAAGATTCAGATTGTTTAATAGTCACATGCACAGGGTTGCAGGTGTAATTGCAGGGTACAGTGATAATCTTAGGCTTGGAGCTCCAACATGCAGGACTAGTGAAATAAAATGATGAAAAATGGTAATGAAACCAACAGAAATAGAACTAGCACTATATAGATAATAACTCTGGCAGTGATGAATAATGACCATTGGGGTGGAGGCAGAGTAAAGACTGTAGAGGGGGTGGGGTGGAATGACCATAGGGGGAGCAGCAGCATGATCCTTGGGGTGGAGGCAGAGTAAAGACTGTAGAGGGGGTGGGGTGGAATGACCATAGGGGGAGCAGCAGCATGATCCTTGGGGTGGAGGCTGTAGAGGGGGTGGGGTGGAATGACCATAGGGGGAGCAGCAGCATGATCATTGGGGTGGAGGCTGTAGAGGAGGTGGGGTGGAATGACCATAGGGGGAGCAGCAGCATGATCATTGGGGTGGAGGCTGTAGAGGGGGTGGGGTGGAATGACCATAGGGGGAGCAGCAGCATGATCCTTGGGGTGGAGGCTGTAGAGGGGGTGGGGTGGAATGACCATAGGGGGAGCAGCAGCATGATCCTTGGGGTGGAGGCTGTAGAGGGGGTGGGGTGGAATGACCATAGGGGGAGCAGCAGCATGATCCTTGAGTGGAAAATATATTTACAAAAAATACATATAAAAACTGAAACGGCCTCTCACTGTCAACTGCGTTTATTTTCAGCAAACTTAACATGTGTCAATATTTCTATGATAACAAGATTGAACAACTGAGACATAGACTGACCAAGTTCCACAGATATGTGACGAACAGAAAGGGCATAATGTCACCCTGAACAAACGGGGGGGGGGGGAGGGGTCAAAATCAAAAGTAACTCTCAGTATCTGGTGTGGCCACCAGCTGCATTAAGTACTGCAGTGCATCTCCTCCACATGGACTGCACCAGATTGGCCAGATCTTGCTGTGAGATTTTACCTCACTCTACCACCAAGGCACCTGCAAGTTCCCAGACATTTCTGGTGGGAATGGCCCTAGCCCTCACCCGCCGATCCAACAGGTGCCAGACGTGCTCATTGGGATTGAGATCAGGGCTCTTCGCTGGCCATGGCAGAACACTGACATTCCTGTCTTGCAGGAAATCACACAAAGAAAGAGCAGTATGGCTGGTGGCATTGTCATGCTGGAGGGTCATGTCAGGACGAGCCTGCAGGAAGGGTACCACATGAGGGAGGAGGATGTCTTCCCTGTAACGCACAGCTTTGAGATAGCCTGCAATGACAACAAGCTCAGTCCAATGACCACACCACCCCAGACCATGACGGACCCTCCACCTCCAAATCGATCCCGCTCCAGAGTACAGGCCTCGGTGTAAAGCTCAGTCCTTTGACGATGAAAGCGAATCCAACCATCACCCCTGGTGATACAAAACCGTGACTCATCAGTGAAGATATCTTTTTGCCAGTCCTGTCTGGTCCAGCGACGGTGGGTTTGTGCCCATAGGCGATGCTGTTGCCGGTGATGTCTGGTTAGGACCTGCCTTACAACAGGCCTACAAGTCCTCAGTCCAGCCTCTCTCAGCCTACTGTTGTACCGATCCTGTGCAGGTGTTGTTACACGTGGTCTGCCACTGCGAGGATGATCTCTGTGGAGATGGGAGAACGTTCCAGATGGACAATTACATTGATTGAAGCCACAATCTATCTGCAATATTGAATCTGAACAACCCCCTTAAAAAAGTGTGTGTGTGTGTCACTTGCTGTTTATCCTCACAGCTTGGTGATAACAGCTATCATTGAACCTGGTGGTCAGTCTTTAGGCTGCTGTACAGCTTGGTGATAACAGCTATCATTCAACCTGGTGGTCAGTCTTTAGGCTG
This sequence comes from Oncorhynchus mykiss, assembly GCF_013265735.2. NCBI lineage: Eukaryota > Metazoa > Chordata > Actinopteri > Salmoniformes > Salmonidae > Oncorhynchus > Oncorhynchus mykiss. Next base: position 7,551,277 of record NC_048577.1, on the reverse strand, counting down.
CTGTACAGCTTGGTGATAGCAGCTATCATTCAACCTGGTGGTCAGACTTTAGGCTGCTGTACAGCTTGGTGATAGCAGCTATCATTCAACCTGGTGGTCAGTCTTTAGGCTGCTGTACAGCTTGGTGATAGCAGCTATCATTCAACCTGGTGGTCAGTCTTTAGGCTGCTGTACAGCTTGGTGATAGCAGCTATCATTGAACCTGTTGGTCAGTCTTTAGGCTGCTGTACAGCTTGGTGATAGCAGCTATCATTCAACCTGTTGGTCAGTCTTTAGGCTGCTGTACAGATTGGTGATAGCAGCTATCATTCAACCTGTTGGTCAGTCTTTAGGCTGCTGTACAGCTTGGTGATAGCAGCTATCATTCAACCTGGTGGTCAGTCTTTAGGCTGCTGTACAGCTTGGTGATAGCAGCTATCATTCAACCTGGTGGTCATTCAACCTGGTGGTCAGTCTTTAGGCTGCTGTACAGCTTGGTGATAGCAGCTATCATTCAACCTGGTGGTCAGTCTTTAGGCTGCTGTACAGCTTGGTGATAGCAGCTATCATTCAACCTGGTGGTCAGTCTTTAGGCTGCTGTACAGCTTGGCGGACCGTAAAGGATGGAACATTTATCCTCCTATATTTGTGGTTCTGAGACGAAAACAGCTTCTGAATAATCAAAATATGTGTTTATAGTAATACAGATCTGTTCAATAAGAGATTGTTGTTGTTGATGATGATGATGATGATGATGATGATGATTACTTTACTGTATCCATTAGGAAATAGATTTAGCATCATACAGCATGTCATCTGAAATAGACAGATGTAGACAGACATGCAACACATCACACACATTACATACATAGTGCAATAGACTTACAGACAGACAGTATTCACATAGACAACCATATAGCACAATACAATACAACACAATATGAGCCTGGTTCATCTTCAGTAATGAGGCCCTGTACCCCATTTACAGTTTAAACTTCTATGTATCATGTGGAGTTATTCACCAGCTATAGAGTGAGTTGTTGTTTATGTTTCTAAGAATGCAGGGTGGGAGATGTAACAATGGCCTTGAGAACAGCAGGAAGTGTGTTGGTGGTCTTTCTCTGGTCTGTAGCAGGTATGGTCTCATTCTTATCTTTTAGTTGCTCTGTTTAACAATCTACAGACATTTATAAGAGGATAAGAATCATAATGTTATTCTGGTGTGTTCTGTTAGGAGTCTCCACTTCACTTTAAATCTTTCACACCTCACTGAGTGATGCTTTTCTACAGTTTCCATTCACACTCAGCAACTACAGCAACAAAGTGTGAACAAACCCTACTTTCAGTGTGAGCCAATTGGCCTTGGCTTAATTCTGATACCATTGTGTTGTGTGACTGTGTTTCAGTGGTACTGGGTCAGAATGGCTGGAGTGTTACATACACCACTCAGAGTATCTGTACCTTGAAGGGGTCGACAGTGAAGCTGTCCTGCTCTTACACATATCCCAGTGGCTATACAATCACAACAACCTTCTGGTTCACTAGAAATGATGCTGTTGGTCCTGTAAGTCTGAGTGATGATCCAGACTACAAAGGACGTGTGACGTACCATAAGGATAAAGAGATTGGTCACACCCTGACAATCACAGACCTGAGAGAGAGTGACTCAGCTACGTACAAATTCAGATTTACAGATCAGACTGGAACATGGAGGTATACTGGTGAACCTGGAATCACTCTGTCTGTCACAGGTACAGTTGCATTCAATATAGTTAAACTGTTGAATTCCATTTAGTTCAGGAAAATGTCTTGGTTTGTATTTGTCTGTATAACATAGGATTTCCAACATCTTTGTATTAGAGTGATAAGTCAGTGATAAAGGGATTTACAGTGATATTGTTTTTTCTCCAGGTCTTCAGGTGAAGGTGACTGGTGGACATCAGGATAAGACACTGACCTGTAGCACCACCTGTACTCTGACTGACAACCCCACCTACATCTGGTACAAGAACGGACACAAAGTAAAGGAGGACACTTCCAGCCTGTACTCAGACTACATTAGTGATGCAGACAGTTACTCCTGTGCTGTAAAAGGCCATGAGGATCTCCTCTCTCCTGCAGTGTGTAAGTGTGGACTTTTACATATAACATTTGTTTCAGGTTGTCAGACAATCATTATTGAATTTGCTGTGAATGTGACGTCCACTTCTGCTTTAGTTCCGTATGCTTTGCCACGCAGTGTTGAATGGGCTTCAAGATATATAATCACGTTCATGAAAACGCAGTCAATGGATGAATTTACTTCTACCAGATACCTGTCAATATGTTGTTGTGCCTGTACACCATTGCACTACATTTTTTGAGCACTGAAGACCCATGAAAAAAACTAAAAAAGTTTAAAAACTACAAAGCTTAATGATAGTCACTTCCTGGTTACTTTCACAGGATATGATTTAAACATTATTATTTATATATTTTCATTTGTACTTGGAGGTGAGGTGCCCTGATTGGTGTCACTCGTTAGTCAGAATGTGTTACAACTGGGGTTTTATTTTGTTTGCCTCTTCTTGGGTAAATGTTGTGGCCTCTCATGTCTTTTTGTTCCAGTTGTTGTTGATAGTACATTTTCAATGGACTCCCCCATGAGAGTCTTTCAGAGCCCACTGGTCTCATTTTTGTCTTTTTCAGTGACTCTTTAATTAATTCCCACTTTTGTTTTGGTTACATTTTAGGTTTTCTTGCTGGGGAACGTAACAGCATAAGTGTATACAGTAGATCTTGTAATTAAGAGTCTTATAAAGGTGTTATGTTGTCTTGTATTTCAGGTAAGAAGTGTTGGAGTGTGACTTACACCCATCAGAGTATCTGTACCTTGAAGGGGTCAACAGTGGACATATCCTGCTCTTACACATATCCCAGTTATCATGAGCTCAAACAAGCTTTCTGGTTTACTAAATGGTCTGGTATGGAGGCTGAAGATCTGAGCTCAGTACCAGAGTATGAGGGTCATATAGAGTACCTTGGGGATAAGAAGAGTGACTGTACCCTGAGAATCACAGACCTGAGATTGAGTGACTCTGCTGGGTACATGTTCAGATTCATAACATCTGGAGATAAGTTTGCTGGCTCACCTGTCTCCCTGACTGTCTCAGGTAATCTGTCACACATCTCACATCTATTACTGTAATTACCTTATTAGGGCAGTCATACAGACACAGTAGTGGTATGTGGTGGAAAATATAAAATCTAGTTTTTCACATAAAATGACATATATAGGAGGATATTAATGATTTGTTTCCTTTTACTCTAGATGTTGTGTTGGAGATGGATCCTACATCTGCGTCAGAGAGGGAGAATGTCACACTGAGATGTCGAACCAAATGTACACTGGACCCCATCACAGTCTACAGTTGGTATAAGAATGGACAGCCTATACCAAACAGCAACACCTCCTCTCCTGTCTATATCCTATTCTCAGTCAGCAGTGAGGATACAGGCAGATACTCCTGTTCTGTAGAAGGACATGAGAATCTCCCCTTTAATGAAGAGACTCTCACTGTCACATGTAAGGACATGGGGTTTAAACCTTTAGTTTGGTAAATTAACATTGTATTGACAGATCCACATGATACTTGAATTGATCATCTTCAATAAGAGGGTGGATCTAAAAGTCATTGTGTGGAAAAGTACAATTGTGCAATGTTTATATAATATGTTTAATGACTGTCCTAATTTGTACTAAATCTACTGTCTTTTACACCAGATGGTCCAAGGAACACCTCAGTGTCAGTCAGTCCCTCTGGTGACATAGTGGAGGGCAGTTCAGTGACTCTGACCTGCAGCAGTGATGCAAACCCACCTGTGGACAAATACACCTGGTACAAGAAGAACGTAACCTCACCAAAAGCATCAGGACAGAGTTACAGCATCACTAACATCATCTCTGAGGACAGAGGAGAATATTACTGTGAGGCTGAGAATAAATATGGACGTCTCAACTCTTCTTCTGTGTTTGTGGGCGTTCAGCGTATGTACATCTAATCTTCCTCTATTCATTGATAATCACACAGGTCAACAACAATAAATAATAGTTAGTAATGTGAGACACTCATCATACTGTATGACATAATTAAATACATATTGTTTCATTTTGTTCTTCCCTGGTTTCCTCTGTCATGTCTCCACCATGCATGTATAACCTCATGATACTACAGCAGTGTTTCCCTGGTTTCCTCTGTCATATCTCCACCATGCATTTATAACCTCATGATACTACAGCAGTGTTTCCCTGGTTTCCTCTATGTCATATCTCCATCATGCATTTATAACCTCATGATACTACAGCAGTGTTTCCCTGGTTTCCTCTATGTCATATCTCCACCATGCATTTATAACCTCATGATACTACAGCAGTGTTTCCCTGGTTTCCTCTATGTCATATCTCCATCATGCATTTATAACCTCATGATACTACAGCAGTGTTTCCCTGGTTTCCTCTGTCATATCTCCACCATGCATTTATAACCTCATGATACTACAGCAGTGTTTCCCTGGTTTCCTGTGGTGGGGGTGGGGGCTGTCCTGACTGCTGGAGCTCTGCTACTCACCATCTACTGCACTCTGAAGAGGTGAGGATTTAATTTTCATATACTGTATTAGTAACACATCAACCTCCACTAGAGGTCAGTAGAGAGCAGAACTCACTCTGTCCCTCTTTACAGGAGATCCACAGGAGGAAGTGATGCCACAGCAGACACACAGGTGATAATGTCAAAAACCAACGTTATTTCAATCCCAATACCACAAACATAGACAATAAATGAATGAATTCATGTATTTGTGTTTTATGCAGTATTGAGTGTTCGTGTTTCTGTGTCTCTCTCTGCAGAGTGTCCATCCTGACCCCAACAGTGACATGTACACATCTCTGAACATGAAGACCAGGTCACCAGAGTATGACACCCTGGCAGTAAGTCTCTTATGATGCAGTCTGTGTGTCCGTGTACATACAAGTGTTAGAGGGAGGGGTTTGTAAAGTTCTCATTCAATGTGTCTCCTTTCAGAATGTGAGGGATTCGCAGTGACACAGCCCTCAGATACATGCTGAGCCCTCCGATTACGAGAACTTAAGAGAACCACCACAGAACCTGGACTGAAGAGAACCACCACAGAATTTGGACTGAAGAGAACCAAAACAGAACCTGGACTGAAGAGCAACAGCATCAAACCAAAGCTAGGCCTCACAATGTTATTCTCTTACTATCATAATGCTTTATAGTCTAGAAGGTTTGAGACAATGAGCTTTAACTTCTGAGTAAGATTGATTTAGATTGTTCTCCTAATGATAAATACAGTATGTGCACTACCATTCAAAGGGTTGCTGTCACTTAAAATGTCCTTGTTTTTGAAAGAAAAGCAAAAAAAAATGTGTCCATTAAAATAGCATCTAATTGATCAGAAATGCAGTGTAGACATTGTTAATGTTGTAAATTACTATTCTACCTGGAAAATGCAGATGTTTTATGGAATATCTACAAAGGCGGACAGAGGCCAATTATCAGCAACCATTACTCCTGTTTTCCAATGGCACGTTGTGTTAGCTAATCCAAGTGTATCATTTTGAAAGTCAAATTAATCATTAGAAAACCATATTGTAATTATGTTAGTTAGCACAGCTGAAAACTGTTGTGCTCACTGATTAAAGAAGCAATGAAACTGGCCTTCTTTAGACTAGTTGAGTATCTGGAGCATCTGCATTTGTGGATTCATTTACAGGTTCAACATGTCAACTTATCTGTTTACTATCTGTAGATTGTATTGCTTATATTTTTTATGGGATTTTGCCAATTTCAGATTTTTTATAACATACAAAGTTTTGTCTTGTCTTAGTGACACAAACATGAATTATATTGACAAGAGATTTTAAATATTTGTATCTCTGGAGTTGTTCCTGATGTGTTAAAATATGTTTTACTTTGTATTGCTGTCAGTCATTACTGGTCATTTTATATTTTATATTATGTAATACCATATTCTTCAGTGTCATGATATTGCTTGTTTCATTATCAAATAATAAATAATGACGTATTTTAGACACATTGAAAACAGTATAAGCATCATGTTGTAAATAAGCTCAAAGGTAGACAAAAAAAGACAACAAATAAATTGATTGTTTGACTAACATGCATTGATTCATAACTAAATCCATTCTGCTCGTTTCTTGTATTTCTACCTATTGGAGACAGGATGGAACAATTGAACCACATAGCTAGGCTATAGGCAGGTCAGGGATACTACATTGCTGTCAGGAGACACTGTCATAGATCAACACTGTTCATCACCTCCCCGTCTCCCCCCTCTCTCCCCCCCTCTCCCCCCCTCTCTCCCCTCTCTCTCCCCTCTCTCCCCTCTCTCCTCCCCTCTCTCCCCCCCTCTCTCCCCTCCTCTCCCCCCTCTCTCCCCCTCTCCCCCCCCTCTCTCCCCTCTCTCTCCCCTCTCTCCCCTCCTCTCTCCCCTCTCTCCCCCCTCTCTCCCCTCTCTCCCCCCCTCTCTCTCCCCCTCCCCTCTCTCTCCCCTCTCTCCCCTCTCTCCCCCCCTCTCTCCCCTCTCTCCCCACCTCTCTCCCCTCTCTCCCCCCCTCTCTCCCCTCCTCTCCCCCCTCTCTCCCCCTCTCCCCCCCCTCTCTCCCCTCTCTCTCCCCTCTCTCCCCTCTCTCCCCCCTCTCTCCCCTCTCTCCCCCCTCTCTCCCCTCTCTCCCCCCCTCTCTCTCCCCCTCCCCTCTCTCTCCCCCTATCTCTCCCTCTCACCCCCTCTCTCCCCCCCTCTCTCCCTCCCTCCCCCCCTCTCTCTCCCCCTCTCTCTCTCTCTCTCTCTCTCCCCCTCTCTCCCCATCTCTCCCCCCCTGTTAGTTAACAGACACTCTTATCCAGAGCGACTTACAGGACTTTCAGAGTTCCACATTCTAATTATATCTCCCCTCACCTACAGTACAGAACATAGAATTATAATGTAGAACTGTGATACTCTATCTCCCCTCACCTACAGTACAGAACATAGAGAGCATCACAGTTCTACATTATAATTCTATCTCCCCTCACCTACAGTACAGAACATAGAGAGCAACACAGTTCTACATTATAATTATATGTGCTGTACTGTAGGTGAGGGAAGATCGTATCAGAGTTTTACATTCTAATTATACATTCTGTACTGTAGGTGTAGGGAGAGAGTATCAGAGTTCTAATTTTATCTAATTTTAGCTCCCCTCATCTCCCCTCATCTACAGTAAATAACATAGAAATAGAATGTGGAACTATAATACTCTCAATGTTTAGTCTCTCACTAGTTGTGGTTATATGTGTGGTGAGATAGAGAGTATCAGAGATCTACATGAGAGATTATGTGGCTTTGTCAACATCAAGAATACCAACATGGCTGCTCTCGCCTTGGAGAGGCTCCAGGTGAGAGGTGGGATGAAACATAATGCTGTCAAATGCCTTTAACTATGTGAGATGTGCTTTCAATTATTTAGCTTGAACTTTAGGAGATTGTACTTTTGGGAATATGCTATTGGTTCCTTTGTACTATTGTGACAATGCTATTGGTTCCATGTATTTTGACAGTGGATGCTGTGGTATGTATTTTGACAGTGGATGATGTTGTATGTATTTTGACAGTGGATGATGTTGTATGTATTTTGACAGTGGATGATGTTGTATGTATTTTGACAGTAGATGATGTTGTATGTATTATGACAGTGGATGATGTTGTATGTATTATGACAGTGGATGCTGTTGTATGTATTATGACAGTGGATGATGTTGTATGTATTATGACAGTGGATGATGTTGTATGTATTTTGACAGTGGATGCTGTTGTATGTATTATGACAGTGGATGATGTTGTATGTATTATGACAGTGGATGATGTTGTCTGTATTATGACAGTGGATGATGTTGTATGTATTATGACAGTGGATGATGTTGTCTGTATTATGACAGTGGATGATGTTGTCTGTATTTTGACAGTGGATGCTGTTGTATGTATTTTGACAGTGGATGATGTTGTATGTATTATGACAGTGGATGATGTTGTATGTATTTTGACAGTGGATGATGTTGTATGTATTATGACAGTGGATGATGTTGTATGTATTATGACAGTGGATGCTGTTGTATGTATTATGACAGTGGATGATGTTGTATGTATTATGACAGTGGATGATGTTGTATGTATTATGACAGTGGATGCTGTTGTATGTATTATGACAGTGGATGATGTTGTATGTATTATGACAGTGGATGATGTTGTATGTATTTTGACAGTGGATGATGTTGTATGTATTATGACAGTGGATGATGTTGTATGTATTATGACAGTGGATGATGTTGTATGTATTATGACAGTGGATACTGTTGTATGTATTATGACAGTGGATGATGTTGTATGTATTATGACAGTGGATGATGTTGTCTGTATTATGACAGTGGATGATGTTGTATGTATTATGACAGTGGATGATGTTGTCTGTATTATGACAGTGGATGATGTTGTCTGTATTTTGACAGTGGATGCTGTTGTATGTATTTTGACAGTGGATGATGTTGTATGTATTATGACAGTGGATGATGTTGTATGTATTTTGACAGTGGATGATGTTGTATGTATTATGACAGTGGATGATGTTGTATGTATTATGACAGTGGATGCTGTTGTATGTATTATGACAGTGGATGATGTTGTATGTATTTTGACAGTGGATGATGTTGTATGTATTTTGACAGTGGATGATGTTGTATGTATTATGACAGTGGATGCTGTTGTATGTATTTTAACAGTGGATGATGTTGTATGTATTTTGACAGTGGATGCTGTGGTATGTATTTTGACAGTGGATGATGTTGTATGTATTTTGACAGTGGATGATGTTGTATGTATTATGACAGTGGATGCTGTTGTATGTATTTTGACTGTGGATGATGTTGTATGTATTATGACAGTGGATGATGTTGTATGTATTATGACAGTGGATGATGTTGTATGTATTTTGACTGTGGATGATGTTGCATGTATTATGACAGTGGATGATGTTGTATGTATTATGACTGTGGATGATGTTGTATGTATTATGACAGTGGATGATGTTGTATGTATTATGACAGTGGATGATGTTGTATGTATTATGACAGTGGATGATGTTGTATGTATTATGACAGTGGATGATGTTGTATGTATTATGACAGTGGATGATGTTGTATGTATTTTGACTGTGGATGATGTTGCATGTATTATGACAGTGGATGATGTTGTATGTATTATGACTGTGGATGATGTTGTATGTATTATGACAGTGGATGATGTTGTATGTATTATGACAGTGGATGATGTTGTATGTATTATGACAGTGGATGATGTTGTATGTATTATGACTGTGGATGATGTTGTATGTATTATGACAGTGGATGCTGTTGTATGTATTTTAACAGTGGATGATGTTGTATGTATTTTGACAGTGGATGCTGTTGTATGTATTTTGACAGTGGCTGCTGTTGGTCCTCCTGTCCAGGGGGTGGAGCTGGAGAGCACCAGGCTGGTGATTTGGTACCCAGACCGCTAGGTCCTCTCCTCAGAGGACCAACCTCCAACCTAGACCTCAACACCTCCTCAGCCTCCCATTACGCCGCCACAGGGTAAGGACATCCGACTATCTGTCAAAACATCAACTATATATTATAAACTTATATAAGCATTTATAATGTTGTATTCTAAATTGTTACTAATCTATGGGCCATGAATTGTATAAAATTACAGATAACTGACAGAAGGTGGGGATGGGAGCACTTGTGTGCAGGTGCTTGTGTTTTCATACTGTTTGTGTGTCTCTCTCCCAGGCCCAGGAGGACGGCTCCCATCAATGGTGATGAGTGTTTCTTCTGGAGGACCACTGGCTGCCTGTATGGTGACAAATGTCGCATCAAACACAAGCCTGACCATAGAGGAAGAGACAGGAAACCATGGCAACCCTGAACACCCTGACAACCCTGACCACCCTGACTACCCTGACCACCCAGACCACCCAGACTACCCTGACCACCCTGACCCACTGACCATCCAGACTACCCTGACCACCCTGACCACCCTGACCACCCTGACTACCCTGACCACCCTGACCACCCTGAACACCCAGACCACCCTGACCACCCTGACCACCCTGACCACCCTGACCACCCAGACTACCCTGACCACCCTGACCCACTGACCATCCAGACTTCCCTGACTACCCTGACCACCCTGACCACCCTGAACACCCAGACTACCCTGACTACCCTGACCACCCAGACCCACTGACCACCCTGGCCACCACGCACCATCCAGATATAACAGAGGGAAGAAGAAGAGGAGGAAGAGGAAGAACAGAATAATGAATATGAAGATTGAGGTAGAGGAATAGGGACCGTGTACCTACCTTAAAAGGGAACAGGAAGCTTGGACAGAATGGGGGTGTTGGGGGGTGCCACCACTTTTGTAGTCCTCTGACACACAGCACAGACAGAACACTGGACATACAGTATGAGTGTGTCAATCAAAGTGAAGAGGAGTGCTCCTCTGATTTCTTTTCCCCGCTCCCTCAGCCTGAGCTGATTTTGAATTGAATTGCAAATGAATATAGGGCCTGTTCCAGGCAGACTATATTACAGTCGCCTGCCAGATCTCACAATGCCTGGATAGGTGTTTGTGTTTAAGATATCAGTTAACCTGCGTTTCCTGACTGCGCAATCAATGATGTGGCACACAACCATTGGTTGCTGCGCACAGCTTGACTGCAATATAGTCAGCCTGGAACGCCCTCAGTGTCTATGTGGTGTTCTAACATCCACACCAGACCGACCACCTTAACTGAAACAAGTAGTGTGCTACTGTGGATATTGGATCAAGGCCCGTATCTTCAGTTTAGTGATTTTATACTGTACATGATGTTCAGTGGACTAATTCAATTCAAGTTGACTAAAGTGACAATATGAGGAGCACAGAATGATTGATTGAGAGCCTCAATGTAAAAAGAAAATCTGCTTGTATCCTCTCAGCATGTGGGGGAGCTGAGTGTACAAATGACTACTGGTTTATTATGTCAATCAGTTGTATTCATTCATAATAAAATACAGTTGTATCAAATCAGATGTAGTGTCATTATTAATGTAATGTCATTATTCAGAAAGGCTATGGATACTGGTGTTATAAAAAGCAAAAACAGTTTTACCAACATGTTTGGGGAATGAACAGCACCCACACCAGAACTAGTGTTTCTCAAACCTCTCAGGAGGGACCCATCTATCCACTCTCCATATTGTAGCCACCAATGAAGAAATACAAGTAGCCTATGACATATCAGACAGACATTTCTTGTAAAGTCCCTCTCTCTCCTCATGAAGATGTTCACACATTTCTGTTGATGCCAGGCAGATTTACGCCCCCTTTGGAGAAATTGGGTACCCCTAGTAAACTGAAAAAAAAATATATAAAAAATTGCTAATATATGCATATAATAATTATTATTGGATAGAAAACACTCTAAAGCTTCTAAAACCGTTGGAATTATGTCTGTAAGTATAGCAGAACTCACAGGGCATGCATTCTTCCAAACTAGTTTTTGTGGCCATGAAAGTTGGAGCAACTTTGACGTCATGCCCCCACCCTTCCCGACCACTTATGGATCTGGGGACAATTTCCATCTCTTCCACTAGATGTCCTCTTTCTTTGGAGCGTTCAATCGTTCAAATCGCGCGAGAATTGGCCCTACAGGAGTGGTTGGAGTAAGTGTCGCGATAAAAAAACCTGTGCGTCAGGGCGCGAATTGGTCACAGCCATTCCTTTGTGCCAGCACTCCTGGGAAGAGCAAACGATGCCCGGTTGAATTGAAGTTTGTTTTGCACGTCTAAAACATCATAAAGCTTGCTTCTGCACTTAGTTTGACCTGTTTAGTCGACATATAATGTGTAATTTTGAAGTTTTGATGCGCAACTTATCCGGACCGGAGGACGTTTTGGGTGCATTTCAGCTGATGTTATTAGCAGTAGCTAATACAAAGACGCAAGACTTGAAACCAAACGATGTATTGGGTAAGTATGAACCCTTCCAGAACATTCTGAACGAAGACCATCGAAGGTAAGGGAATATTTATGCTTAAATCTGTGTTTCTGTTGACTCCAACATTACGTGGAAATGTAGCTTGGAACTGAGCGCTGCCTCAGCATATGAAATAGTGTGCGATTTCTGTAACGTTAAAAATAAATCTAACACAGCGGTTGCATAAAGAAGCAGTGTATCTTTCTAACTATATGTAGAACATGTATATTTAGCCAAAGTTTATGATGTCTATTTACGTTATCTTGCCGAGCTACCTAGGTTTCCTGCGGGCATTTTTGAGTAATTTCTGAACATGAGTACACTGTAAATGGACATTTATGGATATATATGGCATATTATTGAAAAAAAAAAAAATGTACTGTGTAACATGTCCTATCACTGTCATCTGATGAAGATTTTCAAAAGGTTAGTGAGCGATTTATTTTTTAATCCTGCTTTTATAATTTTATATTTTCTGGGACAAAATGGCTGCCGCTTGTCTTTGTTTCGGTGGTGGTCTAATATAAATGTGTGGTGTGTTTTCGCCGTAAAACATTTTAAAAATCTGACATGCTGGGTAGATGAACAAGGTGTTTATCTTTCATTTGAGCTATTGGACTTAATAATGTGTGGAGGTTAAATATTTTTAAGAATATTTTTGCGTTCCATGCGCCACCGTTTGAGCTGAACGGGGGGGAGGGTGTTCCTACAGAGGAACTCCTGGCACCAACAGCCCTTCACTGGTGTGTTCGTTGCCAGGAAGAGGCATCATGAAGACAGGAAGCCAGCTCTGCAGCACCTTTCAGACCCTCAGTACATCTAGTTGCTGTCAACCACAGAACTCACACCGTTTCATTCTCTGTTTGGACAGTGAGTTCACCTCCCCTCTCTCTCCTCACGCTGTAAGTACGCTTGATGATGTCTATCTTTTCATTATTATTGGTTTCTAGTCCTCAAACTTCTGCCAGGCATGACAATGTTTTTATACTGCTGTTTTGTTTCTCTGTTAACCTAGATATACATAATGTAGACCTACATACAGTTTGTTTGTCTATTAACCTAGACATACATAATGTAGACCAACATACAGTTTGTTTCTCTGTTAACCGAGATATACATAATGTAGACATACATACAGTTTGTTTGTCTGTTAACCTAGACATACATAATGTAGACATACATACAGTTTGTTTGTCTGTTAACCTAGACATACATAATGTAGACATACATACAGTTTGTTTGTCTGTTAACCTAGACATACATAATGTAGACATACATACAGTTTGTTTGTCTGTTAACCTAGATATACATAATGTAGACCTACATACAATTTGTTTGTTAGCCTAGACATACATAATATAGACCTACATACAGTGTGTTTGTCTGTTAACCTAGACATACATAATGTAGACCAACATACAGTTTGTATGTTAACCTAGACATACATAATGTAGACCTACATACAGTTTGTTTGTCTGTTAGCCTAGACATACATAATGTAGACTTACATACAGTTTGTTTGTCTGTTATCCTAGACATACATAATGTAGACCTACATACAGTGAGTTTGAGTGTGAATTATGTTTTGCATGTGAATCTATGCGTAAGATATTTGGATGGTGTTTCATTTATTTAGTGTTAATATTTTACATGCATTTTTAAGTGCAGAAAAACAGCATGGGCAGTGCCATTGAGGTCTGTCTCCATTTTAAAGTAGTTAATTTCCTATTTTTCGTCTTTGGTGAGTTTAATGACGTGGTTTCAAGTATAAGACTTGTGAATGCTATTTTGAGGCCTCTGAGAGCAATATATTGTTCGGGAGACTTATTGTAAGAGTGAAAGTAGGAGTAAGAGTGATTGAGTGGATACTTCATAAGAGCTTTAGGAGTAGTATGAACATGAGACACAGTGATGTTGGGTTGTATTTAGGAGTAGTATTAACATGAGACACAGTGATGGTGGGTTGTGTTTAGGAGTAGTATTAACATGAGACACAGTGATGGTGGGTTGTGTTTAGGAGTAGTATTGACATGAGACACAGTGATGGTGGGTTGTGTGTAGGAGTAGTATTAACATGAGACAGTGATGGTGGGTTGTGGTTTTGTTGGTTTAGATGCACACACTCAGTGTCACTTCCCTGTTCTACTTTCCTGTCTGTCCTCTCACAGGCCTCCTGAATCATATCAGAAATCTATAAATGCACATTACACTATACAGAATATGTTCCTCTGTAGCTCAGTTGGTAGAACATCCTGCAACGTTATGGGTTTGGTTCCCTGGACCCCCCATAGGTAAAATATATGCACACAGACTGTACATTGCTTTTGATAACTAAATGACAATATTTATGGACAGTAGACAACAATAGATGACACAGTCAGTACAGCAGGCTGTGGTGATGTTCAATCATGCCTCTCCTAGATACAGCTTCTACCAGTACTGTACAACAGAGGAGGCTGGTATACAGGAGGATGGGCTCATTATAATGTCTGGAATGACAGGAGCATCATTCATTTTATTCCCATTACTTCCCAAATGAATGAGGACATCATGAGGACTGGAGGCTGCAGTAATGTTGAGACGCCAGTAGGTGGAGCTCTAGTCTAGAACACTGGAACCTTCAGCACCACTTTGATGCAGATGATGATGAGGAGTGATGGTCATGGGTGTTTAAATTGAATGGGTTCTAATTGAATAACATCATGGAACTTTGACCTGTATATACAGAACTCAGAAGGGCAAGGTAGGTCATTAAAATGTTAACGTTATAAATAGTTTAGTCAACACATTGTTTACATGGTTCTGTATGTAGTATAAAAGACCACAGTGAAAATTGACCATTTTTTTAAATTAAATAAATGTATGCCCTGACTTGTCTTTTACATAATTTCTCCTCAAATATAGTAACAGCCCTTTTCTGACGTGTTGGTCTGATTGTCGTGGATGTTAATGTCTCTGCATCCGCTACTTGTGTTCTGACTGCTTTTATAAGGTTTCAACACTTACTTCTTGTTTTCACTCACTAACAGTCAGTTGACTCACTGTACAAGACTCTCCTCTTCACTTCACTCTGTAAGTACTCTTGACAATATCTTGAAATATAGTTTTTGGTTATTTGTTTTTAGTCATTAGTCATATACTTGAGGGTAATGTATCATTTTACTTCTTGTTATGTTTTTATCTGTGTTTTGGTTCTTACATCAGGGTCAGTATTCATAAAGTGTCTCGCCCGGTGTGGGTGATTGTGTGACACAGTGGATTTATCTGAGGGCCCTTTAGGACCAGACTGATAGGGAGGAGGGTTGACATCTATACTGTGTAGGATGTGTGTTTTAACTTTTCTACATCCATAACAACCAGCTCTCTAGACTTTGATACAGACTCCATGGGCCTTATGGGCCTTCAATACAGACACTGTGTGTGTGTGTGTGTGTGTGTGTGTGTGTGTGTGTGTGTGTGTGTTTGAATCACTTGCGGTTTATCCTCACAGCTTGGGGATAGGAGCTATCATTGAACCTGGTGGTCAGTCTTTAGGCTGCTGTACAACTTGACGGCCCGCAGAGGATTGAACATTTATGTCAATGTATAAATATGTGTTTACAGTACAACACATCTGTTCAATAAGTGGTTGTTGTTGTTGATATAATGATGATGATTATGGAGTTATTCACCAGCTATAGAGTGAGTTGTTGTTTATGTTTCTAAGACTGCAGGGTGAGAGATGCAACAATGGTCTTGAGAACAGCAGGAAGTGTGTTGGTGTTCTTGAGAACAACAGGAAGTGTGTTGGTGTTCTTTCTCTGGTCTGTAGCAGGTATGGTCTCATTCATAATGTTTAAAAGGTTAAGAGTCATAATGTTGTTCTGTGTTTCAATTTATAAACATGTCTAAAAGGTTAAGAGTCATAATGTTGTTCTGTTTGGCATCTACTTCACTTTATATATTGGTCTTCTACTCCTCACTGAGAGATGCTCATCTGTGGTTTCCATTCACATCCAACTCAGCAACTATGGCAACAAAATGTGGACCAACAATACTGTTAGTAAGAGCCATTTTTGGTTAATTTTCATTTAATAAATGTTGTGTTGTGGGACTGTTTCAGTTGTACTGGGGCAGAATGGCTGGAGTGTGACATACACCAATCAGAGTATATGTGCCTTGAAGGGGTCAACAGTGGAGATGACCTGCTCTTTCAGCTATCCCAGAGGTCATAAGGTCACATCAACCTTCTGGTTCACTAAAATTGAGACTGAAGATCTAGGTCAGGACCCAGAGTATGCAGGTCATCTGGAGTATCATGGAGATAAGAAGAAAGACTGTACCCTGAAAATCACAGACCTGAGAGAGAGAGACTCAGCTACATACAAGTTCAGATTATTAACAGATCAGGAAGGAGGGACATTTACTGGCAAACTTGGAGTGACTTTGTCTGTCACAGGTACAGTAAAAGTGTTTTATGTTCAATTACAAATAGTTCTGTTGTATGTATGATAGTCTGTATAACATAGGATTTCTTCCATCTTTGTATTAGAGTGATAAGTCAGTGATAAAGGGATTTACAGTGATATTGTTTTTTCTCCAGGTCTTCAGGTGAAGGTGACTGGTGGACATCAGGATAAGACACTGACCTGTATCACCACCTGTACTCTGGCTGACAACCCCACCTACATCTGGTACAAGAACGGACAACATCTAGATGAGAGCACCTCCCCCCAGTACAAAGACCCAGTCTCCAGTAACTATGAAGACAGTTACTCCTGTGCTGTAAAAGGCCATGAGGATCTCCTCTCTCCTGCAGTGTGTAAGTGTGAATCTAATATGGAATCTAATACAGCAAGTATACAGAATGATTGTACTACGTCCTTTTGATCTCACTGTATAATTTGATGGGGCTTTTATGAAAATAACTGAACATACTGTATAATGTACTCATGTGATTCCATTATGTTTCAGGTGTCCAGGGTCAGGACTGCAACACAGTGACTTACACCAAGAGGACAATCTGTGCCTTGAAGGGGTCAACAGTGGACATTTCCTGTACTTATGGCAGTGGTTATGATACAGTCACATCATCACTCTGGTTTAGTCCTAAACAGAGATCTAGGTGGAGGGATGAGTTGATGCCTGAGGACCTAACCACAGACCCAGGGTATGCAGGTCGTGTGGAGTATGTTGGAGAGAAGGAGAGAGGTCGCTCCACCCTGAGAATCACAGATCTGAGAGAGGAGGACTCTGCTGAATACAAGTTCATATTCAACACACAAACCTCAGGATGGGGGTACAGTTTCCCTGGAACAACTCTGACTGTCACAGGTAACACTGGATCATGTTTATTCATAATATCTGGAGGAAAGTTTTCTGGATCACCTGTCTCCCTGACTGTCATAGGTAATCTGTCACACATCTCACATCTATGACACATATCAAGATAGCTGTAATGTGAGTGTTGTTTTGTATGTATGCTAATGATAATGTTGTGTTTTAATCTGTTTTATTGATTCTATGGAACCCAGGACTTCCTGGAAAACAGTGGAAATTATTACAGAGTTGACTGTCCTGTCTAAATATATCAAATTAATGACCTTAATTACCTTATTTAATGGAAGTCATGCAGACACTGCAGTGTTATGTAACAGGGAAAAAAATATATAATATTTCACATAAGAGGACATATATAAGAGGAGAATAATGATGTGGTTCCTTTGACTCTAGATGTTGTGTTGGAGATGGATCCTACATCTGTGTCAGAGGGGGAGAGAGTCACACTGAGATGTAGAACCAAATGTACACTGGACCCCATCACAGCCTTCAGTTGGTATAAGAATGGACAGCCTATACCAAACAGCAACATCTACTCTCCTGTCTATATCCTATTCTCAGTCAGCAGTGAGGATACAGGCAGATACTCCTGTTCTGTAGAAGGACATGAGGATCCCCCCTCTGCTGAAGAGACTCTCACTGTCACATGTAAGTACATTTGGGATTTTAATGTCCAGTTTGATATACTGACAATGTTGATACTTGAATATAGAATAGATTGTTTTACACATAAATATATCTATCAATACATATTTTAGTGTGTAACATCCTGTCACTCCCTGACCATAGAGAGCCCTCGGTTCTCTATGGTGTTTAGGTCAGAGCGTGACTCTAGTCATTTATTTTCTATGTGGCTGGTTTGTGTGGCTCCCAATTAGAGGCAGCTGGTCATAGTTGCCTCTAATTGGGGATCATATTTAGGAAGCCCTTTCTCACATCTGCTTTGTGGGATATTGTTTTTGAGTGAGTGCATGTTGCACCTCAGTCACACCTTTATTTAACTAGGCAAGTCAGTTAAGAACAAATTCTTATTTTCAATGACGGCCTAGGAACAGTGGGTTAACTGCCTGTTCAGGGGCAGAACGACAGATTTGTACCTTGTCAGCTCGGGGATTTGAACTTGCAACCTTTCGGTTACTAGTCCAACACTCTAACCACTAGGCTACGCTGCCGCCCCGGCAGTACTGTCGGGCGTTGTTAGTTTCTTGGTTTATTTTAAGTTTCACAAAAAATAAAGATGTGGAACTCCAATCATGCTGTGCCTTGGTCCGTCTCTCCACACGATCGTGACTCATCCATTTCCCTGAATGTGCATTACCACAATGTCATCATTATTTTTAGTGATTCTGTTTCACATTTTCTTTTGCTCTGAATTAATAATTTATAAATTATTTCAACTAAACACAAATGTTGCTATAAATAAATACAATGTATTTTACACCAGATGGTCCATGGAACACCTCAGTGTCAGTCAGTCCCTCTGGTGAAATAGTGGAGGGCAGTTCAGTGACTCTGACCTGCAGCAGTGATGCCAACCCACCTGTGGACAAATACACCTGGTACAAAAAGAACGTAACCTCACCAAAAGCATCAGGACAGAGTTACAGCATCACTAACATCCTCTCTGAGGACAGAGGAGAATATTACTGTGAGGCCCAGAATGGAAGAGGATCTATGAACTCTACAGCTCTGATGATCATTGTAGCAGGTAAAGTTACATCTTCAAAACTTCAATACAAAATGATGTTCAATAAGAAATGATGTTTCAAGGTATCTTCTTCTATTTTGCCTCATTACACTTTGGTTTATAACTACACATAGGCTTCTATATACAAGTATTGCATTAATGTCCTGTTTTGCTGTATATTCATTTTCACTTCATAATAACATGTTCTCATATCATCTATATTATCTTTTAGAGAAACAAACCTCAGTTCTAACTGCAGCTGTAGGAATCATAGTGGTTGTTCTGGGTGTCATACTGGCTTCATGTCTCTCTGGACTCATGTGGTTCAGGTGAGTGAAAATGCATATTTTAAAGATTATTTCACTTTATTATCTTCATTACTTTATTAATATATTCATTCACTCACTAATTTACAAAACAGGAAGAAGGTCTCCAAAACCACCTCTGACACAAGACACACGGCAGGCAATGGACAGGTGAGTCTGTTGAAACAGATGTAGGATTGTTTTTATTGCTTTGTGGGACATTTCCACTCTTCATGCTGTCTGTCCCCAGGTCTATTTATATTGTCTGTTCTCTCTCTCCATCAGGGAGACTCTAGTCCAGTGTATGACAACATCTCAGGCATGGCCTTCACCCCTTCTGCAGCACAGACAGCGGCCACCGTCGACCAAGATGACATTCACTTCGCCAGCTTCCACGTCTCTCACTCCAAAAACCAGGAAGTGCCTCTGTACTCCACCGTCCAACTGCTTCAACCCCAGAA
Organism: Oncorhynchus mykiss; assembly: GCF_013265735.2. Lineage (NCBI taxonomy): Eukaryota > Metazoa > Chordata > Actinopteri > Salmoniformes > Salmonidae > Oncorhynchus > Oncorhynchus mykiss. The sequence goes on along the minus strand of NC_048577.1, from coordinate 7,531,403 downwards.
AGAGGATGAGGATGTCCAGTACGCTGCTGTGAATTTCAACCTCCCCAGTGCTGCCACCTGGTGAGCATATTTTGCCATTACAACAACATAGAGTCTATACTATGTAGAACATGTGAACACACAGACAGCATCAAGGCCATTCATATGCTGCTGCTTATTGGAGGAGAGGACAATGATGTCATTAAAATAAGCAAAACAGTTGACCCCTAGTGACCCCTCATTGCTCCCTGATAACTCCATCACTATCTGAGGGTTGAAGGAGAAATCTTCATGTCAAGTGACATTTCATTGAACTCTATGGTGAACTATAAGGGCATACTATGGTGTGAGTGTGAACACTTTGAAAAGTCGCAGTTTTAATGTCTAAAAGGTTCCAGGGCCATTCTTCAGGCCAAATGGCATTTCCTGAAACTACAAACTCAACAATTTACATCTCAAGACAGTTACTATGACATGTCTACAATGAAGGAGTGATGTGATGATGGTTTTGAGTAACTGTTCTGCTTGCATTCCAAATGGCACCCTATTCCCTATTTAGTTCACTACTGGTCTAAAGTAGTGCATGCAAAAAGGGAGTAGGGTGCCATTTGGGACTCATATTCAGTTTAACGTCTGTTTCTTTCTCCAGGTCCACGGTGGAACAAGCAGCTGAGGAGGATCCCTCTGTTCTCTACAGTACAGTCAACAAACCCAGAACCAAGAAGACCTGAACACAATAAACCCAGAACCCAGAAGACCTGAACACAATAAACCCAGAACCAAGAAGACCTGATAAACCCAGAACCAAGAACTGAAAACAACAAACCCAAAACCAAGAACTGAAAACAACAAACCCAGAACCAAGAACTGAAAACAACAAACCCAAAACCAAGAAGACCTTGTATATCTGGGCCCGTATATTATAACTAAGTGGTATAATTAAGCAATAAGGTCAGAGGCGGTGTGGTATATTGGCCTATATACTGTACCACGGCTAATGACTGTTGTTCTGCACAACGCAGAGTGCCTTGATACAGCCCTTAGCCGTGGTATATTGACCATATACTACAAGCCCGAGGGCCGTATTGCTATTATAAACTGGTTACCAACATAAATAGAAAGTAAACAAATATTTTGGTGTCATACCAGTGTTCTATTGTCTGAAATACTGTATGTGAAATGAAATGCTTATTCAGCCAATCAGCATCCAGGACCTAAACTACCTGGTTTATAATAGTATCTAGTAATATACAGTGCATTCAGAAAGTATTCAGACCCCTTGACTTTTTCCACATTTTGTTATGTTACAGCCTTATTCTAAAATTGAATAAATATTTTTTTCCCCTCATCAATCTACACACAATACCCCATAATGACAAAGCAAAAACAGGTTTTTAGAAAGGTTTGCAAATGGATTAAAAATACAAAATGGAAGTATCACATTACGTAAGTATACAGACCCTTTACTCAGTACTTTGTTTAAGCACCATTGGCAGCGAGTCTTTCCAGGGTATCATGCTACCAGCTTAATTTTTTTTTAACAGCAAGTAAATTTGGTTGTCTGTTAACCAAATAAATACAATTAGTTTCTATACACTTTATATATACTTTGCTTGATTAAAAAAAAAATGTTTAAAGTTTTTATGACAGTTATAGCACCATTTTGCCTCAAAATTCAGGACGTAGTTCTGCTTGATGCAATGTTTCTTGTTACTTTCATCAAAACATTACTAATGTGTGAAGAGTAAACAAATCATAAAAGTGCTGCTGTAATTCAGCGGCAAAGCACCGTATAGTTCACAATCCACTTTGTCCAGAGCAGCTGTGTGATGCACAAAAATGCCAGTTTATGGAAGTCACTTCACTTGAATGTCAGAGGTAACAGAGTTAACTTCTAGCTGGCTAGCTAGCTTTCGGTATCACTGAACAACATCTGCTTCATGTAGCTAACAAGCCAGCTGAGAGAGCTAGTTCACTGAATTCATATGACAGTCCAACGTCATCTCTTAATAACACAGTATCTTTACATGGTTGGTTTATTCTGTCTACATTTCTTTACATTTTCAAATGTTATTTGACATTTTATTTGGTGTATTTTCATTTGTATCTTTATGCTGCCATCTTTTGTTTGAATCCTCCCCTGACTCCGCCCACTTCTTCCAGAAGTAGACATGACTCCGCCCACCTCTTCCCCGAAGTAGACATGACTCCGCCCACTTCTTCCCCGAAGTAGACATGACTCCGCCCACATCTTCCCCAAAGTAGACATGACTCCGCCCACTTCTTCCCCGAAGTAGACATGACTCCGCCCACATCTTCCCCAAAGTAGACATGACTCCGCCCACTTCTTCCCCGAAGTAGACATGACTCCGCCCACTTCTTCCCCGAAGTAGACATGACTCCGCCCACATCTTCCCCGAAGTAGACCTGGCTCCGCCCACTTCGTCCCCGAAGTAGACCTGACTCCGCCCACGTGATCCCCTAAGTAGACCTGACTCCGCCCACGTCTTCCCCGAAGTAGACCTGACTCCGCCCACGTCTTCCCAGAAGTAGACCTAACTCCGCCCACTTCTTCCCCGAAGTAGACCTGACTCCGCCCACATCTTCCCAGAAGTAGACCTAACTCCGCCCACGTCTTCCCAGAAGTAGACCTGACTCCGCCCACTTCTCATCCGAAGTAGACCTGACTCCGCCCACTTCTTCCCCGAAGTAGACCTGACTCCGTCCACTTCTTCCCCGAAGTAGACCTGACTCCGCCCACTTCTTCCCCGAAGTAGACCTGACTCCGCCCACTTCTTCCCCAAAGTAGACCTTGTGAGCATCGTAGATTTGCATGTTTCGCTCTCTGATCGGATTGTCTGAATTCACTAGTTGAGTGTCAATCACAGAAAAAAACAACATTGATGAAAATACATTTTGAGAAAATGTGAATCCCTTGTCCGTTTCCCTGACCCCTGCCAAAGACATAGAATGTGTATAGGGCAAAGATTTCAGATTTGCCTGTTCCACTGATATGGATTCAGCTAACAAATATGGAAACTCCAATGTTCACACCAGTCTCATACTTTTAAATCCATGACGGGAAGAGTGAACTTGCACACTTGGGAAAGGGTTGGGAATCGGGACCTCAGTCTCAGGCACCTTATTACCAGTTTGATATTTTGTTATTGATCCAAGTGGATGAGGACATGATTGGGACGTATGAAGAGAGACTGGAGGCTGCAGTAATGTTGAGATGCCAGTAGGAGGAGCTCTAGTCTAGAACACTGGAACCTTCAGTAGCACTTTGATGGAGATGATGAGGAGTGATGGGTCACATCTTGTGAGGAAACACATTAAGAAACCATATAGAACAGTCAACACTTTGTTGTGGGTCTGTATTTAAAGAAATGACTACATTGAAAATGGGCTGCATTTAGCCCCTTTAAAACATGTAGGCCCATCTCCTCAAATGAAGAAATGCAAATAGCTATGCAGTCTTTAGCAGTACATCCAGTACATCCCTTTCTGACATGCTGTTGATGCATGTGATTGTCTTAAATCCCTGACTAGGCTACTTTCACAATGTGTCAGTCACTAAAATCACACTTCTTGTTTCTATGCACGGCTACGACGATAAGTTGACTCACTGTATCATTTTACTTTTACTTACATTTTTGACACTGTCTCGCCCTGACCTTAGTATTCTTTGTTTTCTTTGTTGTTTTGGTTAGGTCAGGGTGTGACTTGGGTGATGTATGTGTTTTTGTACTGTCTAGGGGTTTTGTAGGTTTATGGGGTTGTTTACTATCAAGGTGTTCATGTATGTCTATAGTTGCCTAGATTGGTTCTCAATTAGAGGCAGCTGTTTATCGCTGTCTCTGATTGGGAACCATATTTAGGCAGCCATCTTCTTTGGGTATTTTGTGGGTTATCATCCATGTCTATGTGATGGTGCATGTTAGCACTCAGTTTCTTTAGGGGTCGTCTTGTTAGTTTGTTTAGTGTACTACGGGTTTTTTTGTCCGTTCATTAAAGTATGCATTCACACCATGCTGCACTTTGGTCTCCTCAATACGACGATCGTGACAGACACTTTGTGAATATGGACCCTGGACTGTTTTAATGGATCAGGTGGAGTTATTCACCAGCTATAGAGTGAGTTGTTGTTTATGTTTCTAAGACTGCAGGGTGGGAGATGCAACAATGGTCTTGAGAACAGCAGGAAGTGTGTTGGGGGTCTTTGTCTGGTCTGTAGCAGGTGTGGTCTCATTTATAATGTTTTAGTAATGTTATCTTGATGTTATTCTGTTGTGTTCAGTGACATCGTCTGTTAGGGGCTTCTTCTTTTCTGGAATAGTTGTCTTTCACACCTCACTGAGTAACACTTAGGTCCTTTCTGTGGTTTCCATTCACACTCAGCAAGTAGAGTACGGCAACAAGGTGTGGACAAATGCTGTTAGTGTGAGGAAATGGGTCTGTAATGTATAATCACTATAATGTGTGATTGTGTTTCAGTGTTACTGGGTCAGGATGGCAGGAGTGTGACGTACACCACTCAGAGTATCTGTACCTTGAAGGGGTCAACAGTAGAGCTGACCTGCTCTTACACATATCCCAGTGGCTATACAATCACAACAACCTTCTGGTTCACTAAAATGATGCTGAGGGGAATCCTGTGACTCTGAGTGGTGACCCAGACTACACAGGTCATGTGACGTACTGTAGCAACAAGAAGAATGGCCACACCCTGACAATCAGAGATCTGAGAGAGTGTGACTCAGCTATGTACAAATTCAGATTTATAACAGATCAGACCGTAAGGAAATATACTGGTGATCCTGGAGTCATTCTGTCTGTTACAGGTACAGTTACATTCAATATAGTTAAACTGTTGAATTCCGTTTAGTTCAGTTAAATGTCTTGGTTTGTGTTTACATCTGTATAACATAGGATTTCTTCCATCAGTGTCTTAGAGGGAAAACTCAGTGATAAAGGGATTTACAGTGATATAGTTTTTTAGTCACTTTATTTGGATAGTCTGGATAGATGCTCTACAGATGGTCATTCTATCAACACACTTCCTGTTGATAAGTTACTGCTTTTATTTTTTACTGTGTCACAATAGTCTCTTTCTACTATTTTCCCTGTACCTTGACACAGCTCTCTCTCCACAGAGTGTCCATCCTGACCCTAACTGGGACACACACACCACTGAAAATGAGGACCAGACACTCTGGCAGTAGGTATGTTATAACATATTCATGAATGTGTATATTTTGTATATATTATTTGTGTTTGTTTGTGTGAGTGGGTAAGTGGGTGAGTGAGAGAAAGACAGACACAGAGGAGAGAGATGAACACAGAAAGTAGAAGTGAGAGAATACTATAGAGCAGTGTGTAAAGTGCTCATACTGTGTTTCCTTTGTCGCTGTCTCTCTCTCTGAGTGTGAAAATCCCCCACAGTGACACGTTCACATCTCTTCAGAGAGACGCTCAGCACTCCGTGTATCAGACCATCCAGGGGAGAAAACCACCACAGAACCTGGAGGGAAGAGAACCACCACAGAACCTGGAGGGAAGAGAACCACCACAGAACCTGGAGGGAAGAGAACCACCACAGAACCTGGAGGGAAGAGAACCACCACAGAACCTGGAGGGAAGAGAACCACCACAGAACCTGGACGGAAGAGAACCACCACAGAACCTGGACGGAAGAGAACCACCACAGAACCTGGACTAAAGAGAACCACCACAGAACATGGACTGAGAGAACCACCACAGAACATGGACTGGAGAGAACCACCACAGAACATGGACTGAAGAGAACCACCACAGAACATGGACTGAAGAGAACCACCACAGAACCTGGACTGAAGAGAACCATCACAAAACATGGACTGAAGAGAACCACCACAGAACATGGACTGAAGAGAACCATCACAAAACATGGACTGAAGAGAACCACCACAGAACCTGGACTGAAGAGAACCATCACAAAACATGGACTGAAGAGAACCACCACAGAACATGGACTAAAGAGCTTTGGCACCAAACCAAAGCTAGTCCTTACACTCTATTCTCTTGCTAATCATATCTTGTTATCATATCTTGAAGGTTCACCCAAATTACAAAATGACACATTGGTTTCCCTTCCCTTTTAGCAGTCTATGAACATGGTGTGACATCAGTCCCTGCTTTGGTTTAGTTTCCCCTGACACTGTTTCCACTTGCTAACGTTTTAGCATTCGTGGCACAAATCCCATTCGTCATGTGACTGTTGAGGCATTTCTTGCACATCATTTCAAAATCAATCAAAAGTTTAAAAAAATGTGTTGTGAAGCTCAACAAAGTCACTTCCAGATGATTTGAACATGATGAGAGAATGTTAATATTTGAAATCTTAATATCAGTCCCGTGACTTGAATGGGATTTTTGTAAATGTGGGAGTGTTCGACATTGCAGCCAACTTTATAGGCGAGTCGAGATCTACAAATCACCTTGCATGATGAATAACTACTCAATATTATTTATAGATCAGTCAGTCACAATTTACCCATGATACATCAGTTTTGATGTTCTCGAACACTGTCTGTGTGACTGCTGAAGGAAGCCCTCTCTGCATAAGCTTCTTTCTCCCTGACATAGAGTTGGATAGAAGATACATCTTGACATCTTTGTCATGATGTCTTCTGTGACAGAATGAGCAGCACCATTGAGGGCTATTTCCATATTAAAGTAGTTAATATCTTCAACTTCCATAAGTTTAATAACAGTCTTCATACCAACTGAAATGGTGTATTCAATGGCTTAGTCATGCTAAAACAGGCTTTGAAGCAAGTACGCCCTCTACTCAACTCTATTGTCCCTGACTGCTTCAAAGTTGTGTCAGCCACAAACTTCAAACCTCCAACCACACACTCAGTGTCTATTTATATAGACTTCCAGTAAGTTAACTTGCAACACATTTCCCCGTCACTCTGTAAGTATGCTTGACGATATCTTAAAATATGTTTATTTTATCATTTGTTTGTTTCCATGAACTTCTGTATCCTGTTATGTGCATGGCCATGCTATTGTAATGTATGTTTTGTTTTTCTGTTATTTACAGTATACTCTGTAGATGTATTTCTGTGTGTTTAATCTGATACAGTATTGTACATGGGGTTACACATATAATACTTTAGCATGGTATTTTAAGGACTCTCAAAGCAATAGATTGTTGTGGAGACTTGTTTGAAAATGACCTAAAGTAAGATTGAGACTAACAGTGATTAGGTGTATGCTTCGTAAGAGCTTTAGGAGTAATATTAACATGAGACACAGTGATGGTGGGTTGTGTTTAGGAGTTGTATTCACATGATACACAGTGATGGTGGGTTGTGTTTAGGAGTAGTATTAACATGAGACACAGTGATGGTGGGTTGTGTTTAGGAGTAGTATTAACACGAGACACAGTGATGGTGGGTTGTGTTTAGGAGTAGTATTAACATGAGACACAGTGATGGTGGGTTGTGTTTAGGAGTAGTATTAACATGAGACACAGTGATGGTGGGTTGTGTTTAGGAGTTGTATTAACATGAGACACAGTGATGGTGGGTTGTGTTTAGGAGTAGTATTAACATGAGACACAGTGATGGTGGGTTGTGTTTAGGAGTAGTATTAACATGAGACACAGTGATGGTGGGTTGTGTTTAGGAGTAGTATTAACATGAGACACAGTGATGGTGGGTTGTGTTTAGGAGTAGTATTAACATGAGACACAGTGAAGGTGGGTTGTGTTTAGGAGTAGTATTAACATGAGACACAGTGATGGTGGGTTGTGTTTAGGAGTAGTATTAACATGAGACACAGTGATGGTGGGTTGTGTTTAGGAGTAGTATTAACATGAGACACAGTGAAGGTGGGTTGTGTTTAGGAGTAGTATTAACATGAGACACAGTGATGGTGGGTTGTGTTTAGGAGTAGTATTAACATGAGACACAGTGATGGTGGGTTGTGTTTAGGAGTAGTATTAACATGAGACACAGTGATGGTGGGTTGTGTTTAGGAGTAGTATTAACATGAGACACAGTGATGGTGGGTTGTGTTTAGGAGTAGTATTAACATGAGACACAGTGATGGTGGGTTGTGTTTAGGAGTAGTATTAACATGAGACACAGTGGTGGTGGGTTGTGTTTAGGAGTAGTATTAACATGAGACACAGTGATGGTGGGTTGTGTTTAGGAGTAGTATTAACATGAGACACAGTGATGGTGTGTTGTGTTTAGGAGTAGTATCAACATGAGACACAGTGATGGTGGATTGAAATGTGTCCTTTCCAACAATGCAGAGTTAAAGATAAAAATACAGTGCAAGTATTCAGACCCCTTGACTTTTTCCATATTTTGTTACGTTACAGCCTTCTTCTAAAATGGATTCAATTGTTTTTCCCCCTCATCAATCTACCCACAATTCTCCATAATAATGAATACAAAAACAGTTTTTTATACATAAAAAAAAAATGTAAACTGAAATATCACATTTCCATAAGTATTGAGACCTTTTACTCAGTACTTTGTTGAAGCACCTTGTCAGCGATAACAGCCTCGAGTCATCTTTGGTTTTATGCAACAAGCTTGGCAACTTGTATTTGGGGAGTTTCTCTCAATCTTCTCTGCAGATCATCTCAAGCTCTGTCAGGTTGGATGGGGAGCATCGCTGCACAGCTATTTTCAGGTCTCTCCAGAGATGTTCGATCGGGTTTGTCCTGCCTTTGGCTCGGCCACTGAAGGACATTCAGAGACTTGTCCCGAAGCCACTCCTGCGTTGTCTTGGCTGTGTGCTTAGGGTCGTTGTCCTGTTGGGAGGTCCTGAGCGCTCTGGAGCAGGTTTTCATCAAGGATCTCTCTCTACTTTTCTCATCTTTCCCTCAATCCTGACTAGTCTCCCAGTCCCTGCAGCTGAAAAACATCCCCACACCATTATGCTGCCACCACCATGCTTCATTGTAGGGATGTGCCAGGTAACCTCCAGACGTGACACTTGGCTTTTGAGGCCAAAGACTTCCATCTTGCTTTCATCAGAACAGAGAATCTCATTTAGGTGCCTTTTGGCAAAGTTCAAGCTGGCCGTCATCTGGCTTCCATCTGGCCACTCTACAATAAAGGCCTGATTGGTGGAGTGCTGCTGAGATGGTTATCCATTTGGAAGGTTCTCACATCTCCACAGAGGAACACTGGAGCTCTGTCAGAGTGACCATCGAGTTCTTGGTCACCTACCTGACCAAGGCCCTTCTCCTCCGATTGCTCCGTTCTTCCATTTAAGAATGATGGAGGCCACTGTGTTCTTGGGGACCTTCAATGCTGCAGACATTTTTTGTACCCTTCCCAAATCTTTGCCTAGACCCAATCCTGTCTCGGAGCGCTACAGACAATTCCTTCGTCGTCATGGCTTGGTTTTTTCTCTGACATGCATAGTCAACTGTGGGACCTTGTATAGACAGGAATTTACCACAAGTGGACTCCAATCACATTTTAAGGATGATCAATGTAAATATGATACACCTGAGCTCAATTTCGAATCTCATAACAAAGGTTATGAATACTTGTGTAACGGTTTTCCTGTTGTGAAGGAGAAGCGGACCAAAATGCGGCGTGGTGGTTACTCATGTTTAATGAAAAAACGATAAACACGAACACTACAAAACAATAAACGCGTGGAAAACCAAAAAACAGTCCTATCTGGTGCAAACACAGAGACAGGAACAATCACCCACAAACACACAGTGAAACCCAGGCTACCTTGCTAATATATTGTTATCATATCTTGAAGGTTCAACCAAATTACAAAATGACACATTGGTTTCCCTTCCCTTTTAGCAGTCTATGAACATGGTGTGACAGCAGTCCCTGCTTTGGTTTAGTTTCCACTGACACTGTTTCCACTTGCTAACGTTTTACCATTCGTGGCAGAAATCCCATTCGTCATGTGACTGATAAGAGGCATTTCTCGCACATCATTTCAAAATCAATCAAAAGTTTAAAAAAAATGTGTTGTGAAGCTCAACAAAGTCACTTCCAGATGATTTGAACATGATGTGAGAATGTTAATATGTGAAATCTTAATATCAGTCCCGTGACTTGAATGGGATTTTTGTAAATGTGGGAGTGTTCGACATTGTAGCCAACTTTATAGGCGAGTCGAGATCTACAAATCACCTTGCATGATGAATAACTACTCAATATTATTTATAGATCAGTCAGTCAGTCACAATTTACCCATGATACATCAGTTTTGATACTCTCGAACACTGTCTGAGTGACTGCTGAAGGAAGCCCTCTCTGCATAAGCTTCTTGGTCCCTGACATAGAGTTGGATAGAAGATACATCTTGACATCTTTGTCATGATGTCTTCTGTGACAGAATGAGCAGCACCATTGAGGGCTATTTTCATATTAAAGTAGTTAATATCTTCAACTTCCATAAGTTTAATAACAGTCTTCATACCAACTGAAATGGTGTATTCAATGGCTTTAGTCATGCTAAAACAGGCTTTGAAGCAAGAACGCCCTCTACTCAACTCTATTGTCCCTGACTGCTTCAAAGTTGTGTCGACCACAGACTTCAAACCTCCAACCTCACACTCAGTGTCTATTTATATAGACTTCCAGTAAGTTAACTTGCAACACATTTCCCCGTCACTCTGTAAGTATGCTTGACGATATCTTAAAATATGTTTATTTTATCATTTGTTTGTTTCCATGAACTTCTGTATCCTGTTATGTGCATGGCCATGCTATTGTAATGTATGTTTTGTTTTTCTGTTATTTACAGTATACTCTGTAGATGTATTTCTGTGTGTTTAATCTGATACAGTATTGTACATGGGGTTACACATATAATACTTTAGCATGGTATTTTAAGGACTCTCAAAGCAATAGATTGTTGTGGAGACTTGTTTGAAAATGACCTAAAGTAAGATTGAGACTAACAGTGATTAGGTGTATGCTTCGTAAGAGCTTTAGGAGTAATATTAACATGAGACACAGTGATGGTGGGTTGTGTTTAGGAGTTGTATTCACATGATACACAGTGATGGTGGGTTGTGTTTAGGAGTAGTATTAACATGAGACACAGTGATGGTGGGTTGTGTTTAGGAGTTGTATTAACATGAGACACAGTGATGGTGGGTTGTGTTTAGGAGTAGTATTAACACGAGACACAGTGATGGTGGGTTGTGTTTAGGAGTAGTATTAACATGAGACACAGTGATGGTGTGTTGTGTTTAGGAGTAGTATCAACATGAGACACAGTGATGGTGGATTGAAATGTGTCCTTTCCAACAATGCAGAGTTAAAGATAAAAATACAGTGCAAGTATTCAGACCCCTTGACTTTTTCCATATTTTGTTACGTTACAGCCTTCTTCTAAAATGGATTCAATTGTTTTTCCCCCTCATCAATCTACCCACAATTCTCCATAATAATGAATACAAAAACAGTTTTTTATACATAAAAAAAAAATGTAAACTGAAATATCACATTTCCATAAGTATTGAGACCTTTTACTCAGTACTTTGTTGAAGCACCTTGTCAGCGATAACAGCCTCGAGTCATCTTTGGTTTTATGCAACAAGCTTGGCAACTTGTATTTGGGGAGTTTCTCTCAATCTTCTCTGCAGATCATCTCAAGCTCTGTCAGGTTGGATGGGGAGCATCGCTGCACAGCTATTTTCAGGTCTCTCCAGAGATGTTCGATCGGGTTTGTCCTGCCTTTGGCTCGGCCACTGAAGGACATTCAGAGACTTGTCCCGAAGCCACTCCTGCGTTGTCTTGGCTGTGTGCTTAGGGTCGTTGTCCTGTTGGGAGGTCCTGAGCGCTCTGGAGCAGGTTTTCATCAAGGATCTCTCTCTACTTTTCTCATCTTTCCCTCAATCCTGACTAGTCTCCCAGTCCCTGCAGCTGAAAAACATCCCCACACCATTATGCTGCCACCACCATGCTTCATTGTAGGGATGTGCCAGGTAACCTCCAGACGTGACGCTTGGCTTTTGAGGCCAAAGACTTCCATCTTGGTTTCATCAGAACAGAGAATCTCATTTAGGTGCCTTTTGGCAAAGTTCAAGCTGGCCGTCATCTGGCTTCCATCTGGCCACTCTACAATAAAGGCCTGATTGGTGGAGTGCTGCTGAGATGGTTATCCATTTGGAAGGTTCTCACATCTCCACAGAGGAACACTGGAGCTCTGTCAGAGTGACCATCGAGTTCTTGGTCACCTACCTGACCAAGGCCCTTCTCCTCCGATTGCTCCGTTCTTCCATTTAAGAATGATGGAGGCCACTGTGTTCTTGGGGACCTTCAATGCTGCAGACATTTTTTGTACCCTTCCCAAATCTTTGCCTAGACCCAATCCTGTCTCGGAGCGCTACAGACAATTCCTTCGTCGTCATGGCTTGGTTTTTTCTCTGACATGCATAGTCAACTGTGGGACCTTGTATAGACAGGAATTTACCACAAGTGGACTCCAATCACATTTTAAGGATGATCAATGTAAATATGATACACCTGAGCTCAATTTCGAATCTCATAACAAAGGTTATGAATACTTGTGTAACGGTTTTCCTGTTGTGAAGGAGAAGCGGACCAAAATGCGGCGTGGTGGTTACTCATGTTTAATGAAAAAACGATAAACACGAACACTACAAAACAATAAACGCGTGGAAAACCAAAAAACAGTCCTATCTGGTGCAAACACAGAGACAGGAACAATCACCCACAAACACACAGTGAAACCCAGGCTACCTAAGTATGATTCTCAATCAGAGACAACTAATGACACCTGCCTCTGATTGAGAACCATACTAGGCCGAAACATAGAAATACCCAAATCATAGAAAAACAAACATAGACTGCCCACCCAACTCACGCCCTGACCATACTAAATAAATACAAAACAAAGGAAGTAAAGGTCAGAACGTGACAACTTGTGTAAAAAAATCAGTTTTTGCTTTGTCTTTCTGGTGTATCCTGTGTAGAATGATGAGGGAAATGGTTTATTTATTCCATTTTAGAATAAGGCTGTAATGTAACAAAATGTCGAAATAGGTAAAGGGGTCTGAATACTTACACTGTATAAATGTTTTGAGGGAAATAGTGACACAAGGAATAAATACAGAGTGAATAACAAATATCAACAACGAGTAAAAATAACATCTGTTTCACAGTACCGAGTTGATGTGCAGGGGTACGAGGTAATTGAGGTGTTTATGTACATACATATAAGGGAAAGGGGGATACCTAGTCAGTTGCAAAACTGAATGCATTCAACTGAAATGTGTTTTCTACATTTAACTCAACCCCTCTGAATCAGAGAGGTGCGTGGGGCTGTATAAATGGACGTAATCGTCGCCCGGGAGCAGTTGTTGTTGTGGGTTAACTGCCTTGCTCAAGGGCAGAACTGCAGAATTTACTGCTTTTGCCAGTTCAGGACGTCAAAACAGCAACCTTTACTGGCCCAACGCTCTTAACCGCTAGGCTACCTGCTGCCCCATAGCGAGGGGTAAAGTGACTAGGCATCAGGATAGATAATAGACTAAGCGAGCATAGAAGTAATTTACTGTAGCTCGTCTGGTGGACTTGTGTCACTGGGCAGCTCGCGGCTGGATTTCCCTTTGTAATCCATGATAGTTTGCAAGCCCAACCACATGCTTCTCGCTTCAGAGCCAGCATAGTAGGATTCAGCCTTAGTCCTGTATTGACGCGTTTCCGGTTTGATTGCTCATCGGAGGTCATAGCAGAACTTCTTTAACCGTCCAGATTAGTGTCCCGTTCCTTGAAAGCAGAAGCTCTAGCCTTTAGCTCTGTGCAGATGTTACCTGTAATCCATGGCTTCTGGTTGGGGTACTGCGATGCACTTATTGATGAAGCGGTGAATGACTTGGTCAATTCCTCCATGTTATTGGATGAATCCCAGAACATATTCCAGTCTGTGCCAGTGAAACAGTCCTGTAGCTGAGCATCCACCTGATCGGACCACTTCTGTATTGAGCGTGTCTGTGGTACATCCTGTTTGAGTTTTTGCTTGTAGGCAGGAAGCAGGAGGATAAAGATATGGTCTTATTTGCCAAAGGGAGGGCTTTTTATGCATGTGTAGAGTATACAGTGCCTTGCGAAAGTATTCGGCCCCCTTGAACTTTGTGACCTTTTGCCACATTTCAGGCTTCAAACATAAAGATATAAAACTGTATTTTTTTGTGAAGAATCAACAACAAGTGGGACACAATCATGAAGTGGAACGACATTTATTGGATATTTCAAACTTTTTTAACAAATCAAAAACTGAAAAATTGGGCGTGCAAAATTATTCAGCCCCCTTAAGTTAATACTTTGTAGCGCCACTTTTTCTGCTATTACAGTTGTTAGTCGCTTGGGGTATGTCTCTATCAGTTTTGCACATCGAGAGACTGAAATGTTTTCCCATTCCTCCATGCAAAACAGCTCGAGCTCAGTGAGGTTGGATGGAGAGCATTTGTGAACAGCAGTTTTCAGTTCTTTCCACAGATTCTCGATTGGATTCAGGTCTGGACTTTGACTTGGCCATTCTAACACCTGGATATGTTTATTTTTGAACCATTCCATTGTAGATTTTGCTTTATGTTTTGGATCATTGTATTGTTGGAAGACAAATCTCCGTCCCAGTCTCAGGTCTTTTGCAGACTCCATCAGGTTTTCTTCCAGAATGGTCCTGTATTTGGCTCCATCCATCTTCCCATCAATTTTAACCATCTTCCCTGTCCCTGCTGAAGAAAAGCAGGCCCAAACTATGATGCTGCCACCACCATGTTTGACAGTGGGGATGGTGTGTTCAGGGTGATGAGCTGTGTTGCTTTTACGCCAAACATAACGTTTTGCATTGTTGCCAAAAAGTTCAATTTTGGTTTCATCTGACCAGAGCACCTTCTTCCACATGTTTGGTGTGTCTCCCAGGTGGCTTGTGGCAAACTTTAAACAACACTTTTTATGGATATCTTTAAGAAATGGCTTTCTTCTTGCCACTCTTCCATAAAGGCCAGATGCAATATATTGTTGTCCTATGGACAGAGTCTCCCACCTCAGCTGTAGATCTCTGCAGTTCATCCAGAGTGATCATGGGCCTCTTGGCTGCATCTCTGATCAGTCTTCTCCTTGTATGAGCTGAAAGTTTAGAGGGACGACCAGGTCTTGGTAGATTTGCAGTGGTCTGATACTCCTTCCATTTCAATATTATCGCTTGCACAGTGCTCCTTGGGATGTTTAAAGCTTGGGAAATATTTTTGTATCCAAATCCGGCTTTAAACTTCTTCACAACAGTATCTCGGACCTGCCTGGTGTGTTCCTTGTTCTTCATGATGCTCTCTGCGCTTTTGACGGACCTCTGAGACTATCACAGTGCAGGTGCATTTATACGGAGACTTGATTACACACAGGTGGATTGTATTTATCATCATTAGTCATTTAGGTCAACATTGGATCATTCAGAGATCCTCACTGAACTTCTGGAGAGAGTTTGCTGCACTGAAAGTAAAGAGGCTGAATAATTTTGCACGCCCAATTTTTCAGTTTTTGATTTGTTAAAAAAGTTTGAAATATCCAATAAATGTCGTTCAACTTCATGATTGTGTCCCACTTGTTGTTGATTCTTCATAAAAAAATACAGTTTTATATCTTCATGTTTGAAGCCTGAAATGTGGCAAAAGGTCGCAAAGTTCAAGGGGGCCGAATACTTTCGCAAGGCACTGTAGTTGAACTAGAGTTTTAATGCCCCTAGTTGCACAGGTGAGGTTCAAAAAGGAGGAGCACAGGTTATGTTGAAAAAGAGGAGCAGCCTTGTTGGTTCTAGATATAATTTTTTTGGGTTCCAGGTAGAACCTTTTTGTGTTCCATATAGAACCCTCTGTGGAAAGGGTTCTACATGGAATCCAAAAATGTTCTACCTGGAACCCAAAAAAATTATATCTAGAACCAACAAGGCTGCTCCTCTTTTTCAACATAACCTGTGCTCCTCCTTTTTGAACCTCACCGGTTCTTCAAAGTGTTATCCTATGTGGAGAGCCAAATAACCCTCTAAGGTTCCAAATAGCACCATTTGTTTTCTAAGAGTGTAGACAAATCAACCAGATGTATATCCATGTCCTCGTTCAGCCACGACTCTGAGAAACATATATTACAGTTATTCAGGTCCTGTTGACAGGATAGTCTCGAGCTTTTCCAGTTTGTTGGTCTATTTGGGGGTCTATTTGATGACCGACGTAATCTCATCAGGATGCCTGCTCGCTTGACTCTCTGTTGCCGGGGATCAGGGTCTGGTCCGGAGTAATCAGAATGTCCAAAGTTGTAGACTCGTTGAAGTAGAAATCAAGTTTGGTGATCACTGTTCTGATGTTTAGAAGCTGTTTCGGCCATAAGAAATGATGGCAGAGACATTAAGAACTAAAAAAGTTAAGACTAGCATAAAAAACACAAAATTGTCCACTGCTGCACCATCTCCTTCTATCACCAGCCTCCTCTGCTGTACATAAGGGTCAACAGTGTAACAGAATATGATAGTGGCTAATACTACTATAGACATCAGTGTTTGTGTGCTTAAATGTGACTTGGTCAAGTACTAGCCAGTGTTGTGTTTCATTAGCTTATTATGTTGTTATTGACCCAACATTATTGAGGAAATTATTATTAGGTACCAGTACTAAACACAATGGCCAACAGTGGGTGTTTCCCAAATGGCACCCTATTCCCTAAATAGTGTGCTACTTTTAACCAGGGCACATAGGGTGCCATTTGGGACACATTCAGTGTAACAGAATATTACCGTGGCATTATATTTCTGCCCAAATGTATAAGGACATCGTTTGAAGAGAGGAGGCTGCAGTAATGTTGAGATGCCAGTAGGAGGAGCTCTTGTCTAGAACACTGGAACCTTCAGTAGCACTATGATGCAGCTGATGAGGAGTGATGGGTTTCAGTCACATTTTGCCTGTTTTAAAATGTAGGTCCACTCCTCAACATAAGAAATATAACTGTGCTGACTTTCGTCCATTTTCAATTTACACTGAAATGCTTCCTATTCACAAGAGACCTCACCACACACAGAATAATGCAATCCTAAACCACAGTCAAAGTATAGCCGTGTGTGTGTGTGTGTGTGTGTGTGTGTGTGTGTGTGTGTGTGTGTGTGTGTGTGTGTGTGTGTGTGTGTGTGTGTGTGTGTGTGTGTGTGTGTGTGTGTGTGTGTGTGTGTGTGTGTGTTTGTATGGTTTTACTATCCTTGTGTGGACCAGACGTCCTGATAAGGACTGTAAAACAAAGTTGGACAAGTGGGTGCATTTCACAGGTCCCCACAAGTAACAAGGCTATTTTTGGTTGAGATTAGGATGAAGGTTTAGGTTTAGGGGTTAAGGTTAGGATTAAGATTAGGGTTAGTGGTTAGGTAAAACATATTTTGAATGGGAATAACTGTTTTGGTCCTGGACAGTAACACAACATTTTGTCTGTGTTTGTCATTAGTTTACTCCAATTAGAGGAAGGGAGGTTGGGTAAGGGGAACATAATAAAGATTCAGATTGTTTAATAGTCACATGCACAGGGTTGCAGGTGTAATTGCAGGGTACAGTGAACGTCTTAGACTTCAACATGCAGGACTAGTGAAATAAAATGATGAAAAATGGTAATAAAAACAACAGAAATAGAACTAGCACTATATAGATAATAACTCTGGCTGTAATGAATAATGACCATTGGGGTGGAGGCAGAGTAAAGACTGTAGAGGGGGTGGGGTGGAATGACCATAGGGGGAGCAGCAGCATGATCATTGAGTGCAAAATATATTTACAAAAAATATATATAAAAACTGAAACGTCCTCTTACTGTCAACTGCGTTTATTTTCAGCAAACTTAACATGTGTAAATATTTCTATGAAGATTCAACAACTGAGACATAAACTGACCAAGTTCCACAGACATGTGACTAACATAAAGGGAATAATGTGACCCTGAACAAAGGGAATAATGTGTCCCTGAACAAAGAGGGGGTCAAAATCAAAAGTCAGTCAGTATCTGGTGTGGCCACCAGCTGCATTAAGTACTGCAGTGCATCTCCTCATGGACTGCACCAGATTGGCCAGATCTTGCTGTGAGATTTTACCTCACTCTTCCACCAAGGCACCTGCAAGTCCCCATTTCTGGGGGGAATGGCCCTAGCCCTCACCCGCCGATCCAACAGGTCCCAGACGTGCTCAATGGGATTGAGATCCGGGCTCTTCGCTGGCCATGGCAGAACACTGACATTCCTGTCTTGCAGGAAATCACACAAAGAAAGAGCAGTATGGCTGGTGGCATTGTCATGCTGGAGGGTCATGTCAGGACGAGCCTGCAGGAAGGGTACCACATGAGGAAGGAGGATGTCTTCCCTGTAACGCACAGCGTTGAGATTGCCTGCAATGACAACAAGCTCAGTCCGATGATGCTGTGACACACCACCCCAGACCATGACGGACCCTCCACCTCCAAATCGATCCCGCTCCAGAGTACAGGCCTCGGTGTAACGCTCAGTCCTTTGACGATGAACACGAATGCGACCATCAACCCTGTTGATACAAAACCGCGACTCGTCAGTGAAGAGCTCTTTTTGCCAGTCCTGTCTGGTCCAGCGACGGTGGGTTTGTGCCCATAGGCGACGCTGTTGCTGGTGATGTCTGGTGAGGACCTGCCTTACAACAGGCCTACAAGCCCTCAGTCCAGCCTCTCTCAGCCTATTTCGGACAGTCTGAGCACTGATGGAAGGATTGTGCATTCCTGGTGTAACTCGGGCAGTTGTTGTTGCCATCCTTTACCTGTCCTGCAGGTGTGATGTTCGTTTGTACCGATCCTGTGCAGGTGTTGTTACACGTGGTCTGCCACTGCGAGGATGATCAGCTGTCCATCCTGTCTCCCTGTAGTGCTGTCTTAGGCGTCTCACAGTACGGACAATGCAATTTATTGCCCTGGCCACATCTGCAGTCCTCATGCCTCCTTGCAGCATGCCTTAGGCACGTTCACGAGGATGAGCAGGGACCCTGGGCATCTTTCTTTTGGTGTTTTTCAGAGTCAGTAGAAAGGCCTCTTTAGTGTCCTAAGTTTTCATAACTGTGACCTTAATTGCCGATAGTATGTAAGCTGTTAGTGTCTTAACGACCGTTCCGCAGGTGCATGTTGATTAATTGTTTATGGTTCATTGAACAAGCATAGGAAACAGTGTTGAAACCCTTTACAATGAAGATCTATGAAGTTATTTGCATTTTTACAAATTATTTTTGGAAGACAGGGTCCTGAAAAAGGGACTTATATGACATATATGATGTATACTGTATATATATATATATATATATATATTCATATATATTAAATATAATGTATATATATATATTTATATTTGATATATATTGTATATATTTACAAAAAATATAAAATAGGGAACTGGAAAAGATTCAGACAATTACATTGATTGAAGCCACAATCTATCTGCAATATTGAAGCTGAGCTACCCCCTTAAAATATGTGTTTACTGCCAAGCTTTAGTCAGATCTGTTCAATAAGCGATTGTTGTTGATGATGATGATGATGATGACTTTATTGTATCCATTAGGACATTGTTTTGCATCATACATCATGTCATCTTAAATAGACAGATGTAGACACACATGCAACACATCACACACATTACAGACAGACAGTATTCACATAGACAACCATATAGCAGAATACATCACAACACAATATGAGCCTGGTTCATTTTCAGTAATGAGGCCCTGTACCCCATTTACAGTTTATACTTCAATGTATCAGGTGGAGTTATTCACCAGCTATAGAGTGAGTTGTTGTTTATGTTTCTAAGACTGCAGGGTGGGAGATGCAACAATGGCCTTGAGAACAGCAGGAAGTGTGTTGGTGGTCTTTCTCTGGTCTGTAGCAGGTATGGTCTCATTCTTATCTTTTTGTTGCTCTGTTTATCAGTCTACAGACATTTCTAAAAGCATAACCATTTTTATGTTCTACTGTCGACACATTTGGCGTCTCCACTCCATTTTAAACAGTTGTCTTTCTCACCTCACTGAGTGAAGCTTATCTGTGGTTTTCATTCACACTCAACCAAAGAGTATCTATGTCTCAACTCAGCAACTATGGAAAAAAGTGTTAGTGTGAGTCACAAGACATTGAACTTAATGTAACGTCCTTGTGATGTCTAACTGTGTTTCAGTGGTCTTGAGTCAGAAAAGCTGGAGTGTTACATACACCAAGAAGAGTGTCTGTACCTTGAAGGGGTCAACAGTAGAGCTGACCTGCTCTTACACATATCCAAGTGGTACAGTCACAACAACCTTCTGGTTCATAACAAATAATGCTGAGGGGAATCCTGTTAGTCTGAGTGGTGAGCCAGACTACAAAGGTCGTGTGATGTACCATAGAGATAAGAAGAATGGCCACACCCTGACAATCACAGACCTGAGAGAGAGTGACTCAGCTACGTACATGTTCAGCTTTATAACAGATCAGACCAGATGGAGATATACTGGCAGTCCTGGAGTCACTCTGTCTGTTACAGGTAACATTCTACATACTGGCAGTCCTGGAGTCACTCTGTCTGTTACAGGTAACATTCTATATACTGGCAGTCCTGGAGTCTCTCTGTCTGTAACAGGTAACATTCTATATACTGGCAGTCCTGGAGTCACTCTGTCTGTTACAGGTAACATTCTATATACTGGCAGTCCTGGAGTCTCTCTGTCTGTAACAGGTAACATTCTATATACTGGCAGTCCTGGAGTCACTCTCTGTTACAGGTAACATTCTATATACTGGCAGTCCTGGAGTCACTCTGTCTGTAACAGGTAACATTCTATATACTGGCAGTCCTGGAGTCACTCTGTCTGTTACAGGTAACATTCTATATACTGGCAGTCCTGGAGTCACTCTCTGTTACAGGTAACATTCTATATACTGGCAGTCCTGGAGTCACTCTGTCTGTAACAGGTAACATTCTATATACTGGCAGTCCTGGAGTCACTCTGTCTGTAACAGGTAACATTCTATATACTGGCAGTCCTGGAGTCACTCTGTCTGTTACAGGTAACATTCTATATACTGGCAGTCCTGGAGTCACTCTGTCTGTTACAGGTAACATTCTATATACTGGCAGTCCTGGAGTCACTCTGTCTGTTACAGGTAACATTCTATATACTGGCAGTCCTGGAGTCACTCTGTCTGTAACAGGTAACATTCTATATACTGGCAGTCCTGGAGTCTCTCTGTCTGTTACAGGTAACATTCTATATACTGGCAGTCCTGGAGTCACTCTGTCTGTTACAGGTAACATTCTATATACTGGCAGTCCTGGAGTCTCTCTGTCTGTTACAGGTAACATTCTATATACTGGCAGTCCTGGAGTCTCTCTGTCTGTTACAGGTAACATTCTATATACTGGCAGTCCTGGAGTCACTCTCTGTTACAGGTAACATTCTATATACTGGCAGTCCTGGAGTCACTCTGTCTTTAACAGGTAACATTCTATATACTGGCAGTCCTGGAGTCACTCTGTCTTTAACAGGTAACATTCTATATACTGGCAGTCCTGGAGTCACTTTGTCTGTAACAGGTAACATTCTATATCCTGTTAGTCCTGGAGTCACTCTGTCTGTAACAGGTAACATTCTATATACTGGCAGTCCTGGAGTCACTCTGTCTGTAACAGGTAACATTCTATATACTGGCAGTCCTAGAGTCACTCTGTCTGTCACAGGTAACATTCTATATACTGGCAGTCCTGGAGTCACTCTCTGTTACAGGTAACATTCGATATACTGGCAGTCCTGGAGTCACTCTGTCTGTAACAGGTAACATTCTATATACTGGCAGTCCTGGAGTCACTCTGTCTGTTACAGGTAACATTCTATATACTGGCAGTCCTGGAGTCACTCTGTCTGTAACAGTTAACATTCTATATACTGGCAGTCCTGGAGTCACTCTGTCTGTAACAGGTAACATTCTATATCCTGGCAGTCCTGGAGTCACTCTGTCTGTAACAGGTAACATTCTATATACTGGCAGTCCTGGAGTCACTCTGTCTGTAACAGGTAACATTCTATATACTGGCAGTCCTGGAGTCACTCTGTCTGTAACAGGTAACATTCTATATACTGGCAGTCCTAGAGTCACTCTGTCTGTCACAGGTAACATTCTATATACTGGCAGTCCTGGAGTCACTCTCTGTTACAGGTAACATTCGATATACTGGCAGTCCTGGAGTCACTCTGTCTGTAACAGGTAACATTCTATATACTGGCAGTCCTGGAGTCACTCTCTGTTACAGGTAACATTCGATATACTGGCAGTCCTGGAGTCACTCTGTCTGTAACAGGTAACATTCTATATACTGGCAGTCCTGGAGTCACTCTGTCTGTTACAGGTAACATTCTATATACTGGCAGTCCTGGAGTCACTCTGTCTGTAACAGTTAACATTCTATATACTGGCAGTCCTGGAGTCACTCTGTCTGTAACAGGTAACATTCGATATACTGGCAGTCCTGGAGTCACTCTGTCTGTAACAGGTAACATTCTATATACTGGCAGTCCTGGAGTCACTCTGTCTGTTACAGGTAACATTCTATATACTGGCAGTCCTGGAGTCACTCTGTCTGTAACAGTTAACATTCTATATACTGGCAGTCCTGGAGTCACTCTGTCTGTAACAGGTAACATTCTATATCCTGGCAGTCCTGGAGTCACTCTGTCTGTAACAGGTAACATGCTATATACTGGCAGTCCTGGAGTCACTCTGTCTGTCACAGGTAACATTCTATTGTCTGATGTTCTGTTTAATCTTCATTGTCCCTTTAGGTCTGGAAATTGTCTGATTTGTATTCATCTAATAAAAATAATGAGCTGGTGCACAGAAAATGATTTAGTGTGCTGACTAATGGAGAATAAACTGGAAGCTGTAACAACAAAGAGAGTCACACTCCATATGTATAACCTCCCAGTCATATGTTGCTTAAAAAACACCAACATTTCGACATCACAGGGTAAATGTATTGCATCGTGTGACCACACTAGACAACAGGTGATTCAGGTTGATGTTGTCTACTCCAGACCTGCAGGTGAAGGTGACTCCTACATGGTGGGCAACGTCGAAGACACTGACCTGTAGCACCACCTGTACTCTGACTGACCACCCCACCTACATCTGGTACAAGAACGGACAACATCGAGATGAGAGTACCTCGCCCCAGTACAAATACTCAGTCTCCAATGACTATGATGCCAGTTATTCCTGTGCTGTAAAAGGCCATGAGGATCTCCACTCTCCTGCAGTGTGTGAGTGTTCATTTAATACATTATACTGTGTGTTGGTTTCACTATGAGAACTTGAGAACTTTTAGCATTTCTAGATAGAACTGAGAATACAATCTAGTTGACCTCTTGTTATGTCACTGTGTTTCAGGTGTTCAGGGTCAGAGCTGCAGCAGAGTGAATTACACCAAGAGGAGAATCTGTGTCTTGAAGGGGTCAACAGTGGACATATCCTGTACTTATGTTGGTTATGATTACATCACATCAACATTCTGGTTTAGAAGTGATAAGTCGACCCCTGAAGACCTAACCACAGACCCAGGGTATGCAGGTCGTGTGGAGTACACTGGAACATTTGAAGGTCCCTTCATCCTGAGAATCACAGATCTGAGAGAGGAGGACTCAGCTGAGTATCGCTTCACTTTTAAAACATACAGCATTGAATGGGGTCATAGTTTCCCAGGAACAACTCTGACTGTCACAGGTAATACTACACTTACAGAACATTATGATATACTGGTAATACTACACTTACAGAACATTATGATATACTGGTAATACTACACTTACAGAACATTATGATATACTGGTAATACTACACTTACAGAACATTATGATATACTGGTAATACTACACTTACAGAACATGATGATATACTGGTAATACTACACCTACAGAACATTATGATATACTGGTAATACTACACTTACAGAACATTATGATATACTGGTAATACTACACTTACAGAACATTATGATATACTGGTAATACTACACTTACAGAACATGATGATATACTGGTAATACTACACCTACAGAACATTATGATATACTGGTAATACTACACTTACAGAACATTATGATATACTGGTAATATTACACTTACATTATGATATACTGGTAATACTACACTTACAGAACATTATGATATACTGGTAATAGTACACTTACAGAACATTATGATATACTGGTAATATTACACTTACATTATGATATACTGGTTATACTACACTTACAGAACATTATGATATACTGTTAATACTACACTTACAGAACATTATGATATACTGGTAATACTACACTTACAGAACATTATGATATACTGGTAATACTACACTTACATAACATTATGATATACTGGTAATACTACACTTACAGAACATTATGATATACTGGTAATACTACACTTACATAACATTATGATATACTGGTAATACTACACTTACATAACATTATGATATATACTGGTAATACTACACCTACAGAACATTATGATATACTGGTAATACTACACTGACAGAACATTATGATATACTGGTAATACTACACTTACAGAACATTATGATATACTGTTAATACTACACTTACAGAACATTATGATATACTGGTAATACTACACTTACAGAACATTATGATATACTGGTAATACTACACTTACAGAACATTATGATATACTGGTAATACTACACTTACAGAACATTATGATATACTGGTAATACTACACTTACAGAACATTATGATATACTGGTAATACTACACTTACAGAACATTATGATATACTGTTAATACTACACTTACAGAACATTATGATATACTGGTAATACTACACTTACAGAACATTATGATATACTGGTAATACTACACTTACAGAACATGATGATATACTGGTAATACTACACTTACAGAACATTATGATATACTGGTAATACTACACTTACAGAACATTATGATATACTGTTAATATTACACTTACATTATGATATACTGGTAATAGTACACTTACAGAACATTATGATATACTGGTAATATTACACTTACATTATGATATACTGGTTATACTACACTTACAGAACATTATGATATACTGTTAATACTACACTTACAGAACATTATGATATACTGTTAATACTACACTTACAGAACATTATGATATACTGGTAATACTACACTTACATAACATTATGATATACTGGTAATAGTACACTTACAGAACATTATGATATACTGTTAATACTACACTTACAGAACATTATGATATACTGGTAATACTACACTTACAGAACATTATGATATACTGGTAATACTACACTTACAGAAAATGATGATATACTGGTAATACTACACTTACAGAACATTATGATATACTGGTAATACTACACTTACATTATGATATACTGGTAATACTACACTTACAGAACATGATGATATACTGGTAATACTACACTTACAGAACATTATGATATACTGGTAATACTACACTTACATTATGATATACTGGTAATACTACACTTACAGAACATTATGATATACTGTCACTACTTTATGTCTAGTTGTTGGAGGTTGAAATGATGAGGTTTGTTCTTTCATGTTGTTATTCTCTCTTCATTCAGACCTGCAGGTGAAGGTGACTCCTGGCACAGTGACAGAAGGATCATGGGTTATACTGACATGTAGCACCACCTGTACTCTGACTGAAATCCCCAACCCCACCTACATCTGGTACATGAACGGAGAATATCTATTTTCTGACTCCTCTCCCCAGTATCAATACTCAGTCAGTAGAGGAGGTTCTGACAGCTACTCCTGTGCCTTAAGAGGCCATGACAAACTTAGCTCTCCTGAAGTCACAGTGGGTGAGTTACCTCCAGAATTTACCTCCAGAGATTTCCTCTCTTATGGTAAACAGACTTGATATTTTCAGTCAATTCAGATTACTGATTTATAAGTAACTATAGCTCATTACTATCTAACATGTTAGTCATACTGAGAATCATACAAATAAGCTAATACCATCACCTTCTTCACCATCACTGTCATGATCATCATCATCATCATGTGCTTCATCATTTGTTCCAGATACTTCTTCTCTGAACTGCTTGAGTGTGACCTACACCAGTAGAAGCATCTGTTCCTTGATACCATCCGTGGACCTGCCTTGCACTGCCATATATCCCACAGGTTTGACTGTGTTATCTTTAAGTCTGGTAGAGTCATTTTGTCAACTACAGAAGGAAACCAGAAAGTGTGTTTTTATATGCTCTCATTCAGACCTGCAGGTGAAGGTGACTCCTGACACAAAGGCAGGGAAGAGGACACTGACCTGTAGCACCACCTGTACTCTGACTGACAACCCCACCTACATCTGGGACAGGAACGGACAGTCTCTTGCTTGGCTCTCTTCCCAACAACACTCTCTCTGGAGTTCTGAAACAGAGAGTTACTCCTGTGCTGTTAAAGGCCATGAGGATCTCCGCTCTCCTGCAGTGTGTGAGTCTGGATTCTATTGGGATAATTTGTAGCTAACCTTTCTTTTTAACAAAGTAAGGCAACTTGCAAACTTCAAGGTATATCTGAACAAAACTATTTCATGTATTTTCAGGTGTTCAGGGTTACAACTGCTGGAGGGTGACTTACACCAAGAGGAGAATCTGTGTCTTGAAGGGCTCCACAGTGGACATATCCTGCTCTTACACTCATCCCACTAGTTATATAGAACAAGGTTCATTCTGGTTTACACAGAAAGACCCTGTAGATGTCAGGTCATATCCAGAGTATGCAGGTCGTGTGGAGTACAATAGGAACACAGAGAACCACCACACCATGACAATAACACACCTGACAGAGAAGGACTCAGCTGAATACAAATTCATCTTAATAACAACAGATGAGGGGAGATTTTCTGGCCTTCCTGGTGTGATGTTGACTGTCACAGGTAATATTTCACCTACAGTTATTACTGTAATAGGACAAGTCTAATCACATGACAAGCCAGTCTGGAGTCAAATATGACTGATGTTTCCTCTTAGATATCCTGTTGGAGATGGATCCTACGTCTGTGTCAGAGGGGGAGAGAGTCACACTGAGATGTAGAACCAAATGTACAGTCGGTCTCAACCCCACCTACATCTGGTACAAGAACGGACAAAGTCTGACCAACCCAGTCACCAGTTATAACAGCCTGATCCTAGACCCAGTCAGCAGTGAGGATGCAGGGAACTACTCCTGTGCTGTAGAAGGCTTAGAGAGAATCCTCTCTCCAGAAGAGACTCTCACTGTCAGATGTGAGTACATGGGGTGTTGATATATCTACAGTGAAAGTCATTGATATCATCTCTGCAATACATGGTTCTACATGTCAGTGTAATATACTAATCTCTACTAATTTACATCATCTCTGTAATACATGGTTCTACATGTCAGTGTAATATACTAATCTATACTAATTTACATCATCTCTGTAATACATGGTTCTACATGTCAGTGTAATATACTAATCTATACTAATTTACATCATCTCTGTAATACATGGTTCTACATGTCAGTGTAATATACTAATCTATACTAATTTACATCATCTCTGTAATACATGGTTCTACATGTCAGTGTAATATACTAATCTATACTTATTTACATCATCGCTCTAATACATGGTTCTACATGTCAGTGTAATATACTAATCTCTACTAATTTACATAATCTCTGTAATACATGGTTCTACATGTCAGTGTAATATACTAATCTCTACTAATTTACATAATCTCTGTAATACATGGTTCTACATGTCAGTGTAATATACTAATCTATACTTATTTACATCATCGCTCTAATACATGGTTCTACATGTCAGTGTAATATACTAATCTCTACTAATTTACATAATCTCTGTAATACATGGTTCTACATGTCAGTGTAATATACTAATCTCTACTAATTTACATAATCTCTGTAATACATGGTTCTACATGTCAGTGTAATATACTAATCTCTACTAATTTACATAATCTCTGTAATACATGGTTCTACATGTCAGTGTAATATACTAATCTATACTATTTTACATAATCTCTGTAATACATGGTTCTACATGTCAGTGTAATATACTAATCTCTACTAATTTACATAATCTCTGTAATACATGGTTCTACATGTCAGTGTAATATACTAATCTATACTATTTTACATAATCTCTGTAATATATGGTTCTACATGTCAGTGTAATATACTAATCTATACTAATTTACATAATCTCTGTAATACATGGTTCTACATGTCAGTGTAATATACTAATCTCTACTAATTTACATAATCTCTGTAATACATGGTTCTGCATGTCAGTGTAATATACTAATCTCTACTAATTTACATCATCTCTGTAATACATGGTTCTACATGTCAGTGTAATATACTAACCTATACTAATGTACATCATCTCTGTAATACATGGTTCTACATGTCAGTGTAATATACTAATCTCTACTAATTTACATCATCTCTGTAATACATGGTTCTACATGTCAGTGTAATATACTAATCTATACTAATTTACATAATCTCTGTAATACATGGTTCTACATTTCAGTGTAATATACTAATCTATACTAATTTACATCATCTCTGTAATACATGGTTCTGCATGTCAGTGTAATATACTAATCTATACTAATTTACATCATCTCTGTAATACATGGTTCTACATGTCATTGTAATATACTAATTTACATCATCTCTGTAATACATGGTTCTACATGTCAGTGTAAATTACTAATCTATACTAATTTACATCATCTCTTGCTTCCTTACATGGTATATGTGTTCTTATTTGTTCTGTCATCTTCAACACCAGATGGCCCAAAGAACACCTCAGTGTCAGTCAGTCCCTCTGGTGAAATAGTGGAGGGCAGTTCAGTGACTCTGACCTGCAGCAGTGATGCCAACCCACCTGTGGACAAATACACCTGGTACAAGAAGAACGTAACCTCACCAAAAGCATCAGGACAGAGTTACAGCATCACTAACATCATCTCTGAGGACAGAGGAGAATATTACTGTGAGGCCCAGAATGGAAGAGGATCTATGAACTCTACAGCTCTGATGATCATTGTAGCAGGTAAAGTTACAAAACTTCAATACAAAATGATGTTCAATAAGAAATGATGTTTCAAGGTATCTTCTTCTAGTTTGCCTCATTACACTTTGGTTTATAACCATACATAGGCTTCTATATACAAGTATTACATTAATGTCCTGTATTGCTGTATATTCATTTTCACTTCATAATAACATGTTCTCATATGATCTGTATTATCTTACAGGGAAACAAACATCAGTTGTGACTGCAGCTGTAGGAATCATAGTGGTTGTTCTGATTCTCATCCTCTGTTTCTCTGGATTCATGTGGTTCAGGTGAGTGAAAATTGTCACGATCGTCGTAGTAAGGAGACCAAAGCGCAGCGTGCTGTGAATGCTTACTTTACTGAAAGGACGACAAAACACGAAGTACACTAAACAAAACAAACAAACTAACAAGACGACCGTGACCGCTATAGAAACACTGTGCTAACATGAAACATCACATAGACAATAACCCACAAACCACAATACAAAACAGGCTACCTAAATATGGTTCCCAATCAGAGACAACGACAAACACCTGCCACGGACTGAGAACCATATCAGGCCAAAACACATAGAAATAGACCAACTAGACATACAACATAGAATGCCCACTCCTATCACACCCTGACCAAACAAAATATAGAAACAAACAGCGCAAATCATGGTCAGAGTGTGACAGAAAATAGATATTTGTATTATTCTTTCACCTTAGCACACTGATTAGTTATTAACTCATTAAGGTATAGGCCCAATGCCCTTAACCACTAGGCCACCTGGCGCGGCAGGTAACTTAGTGGTTAGAGTGTTGAACTTGCAACCAAGATTGAGTCTTTGAGATGAAAATATACAAATCTGTCGTTCTTCCTCTGAACAAGGCAGTTAACCCACTGTTCCTAGACCAGTTAACCCACTGTTCCTAGGCCGTCATTGTAAATAAGAGTTTGTTCTTAACTGACTTGCCTAGTTAAATAAAGGTTAAAAAAAACCTGTTAAAATGTATTTGTAATATATCAACTTACTTACAGAGCAGAACTCACTCTGTCCCTCTTTACAGGAGATCCACAGGAGGAAGTGATGCCACAGCAGACACACAGGTGATTCTATTAGTTGCAACAGGGTTTCAGCTGTGTCGTGCTGGGCAAAAAACTAAATGTTCACCCAGGGGGTTACAACTCCATTTTCATACTATTTTTATTGTTACCTCTCTCTCTCCACAGAGTGTCCGTCCTGACTGTAACAGTGACACGTACACAGCTCTGAACATGAGGACCATGTCCCCTGACTATGACACTCTGATAGTAAGTCTCTTTTAATGAATTTGGTTTGCTTATGAGTGTGTGTTTTATGCAGTACTTGAATATGTTTACAGTAAATTATGGAAAGACTGGTGTTTCAAAGAACTCATGCATTTCCTCTCTCCCTCCATCTCCTTCTCTCCCTCCCTCTCCTTCTCTCCCTCCCTCTCCTTCTCTCCCACTCTCTCTTTCTCGCTCTCTCTCTTTCTGTCCACAGAGTGTCCATCCTGACCCTAACAGTGATACGTACACACCTCTGAACATGAAGACCAGGTCACCAGAGTATGACACCCTGGCAGTAAGCGTGTGTGTGTGTGTGTGTGTGTGCGTGTGCGTGTGCGTGTGTGCGTATAAAATGTGGGAGTGCTACTTCAGTATGTCTTTTTTCAGAATGTGAGGGGAATCTCCCACTGAAGAGTATCACCACAGAACCTGGACTGAAGAGAACAACCACAGATCCTGGACTGAAGAGAAGCACCATAGATCCTGGACTGAAGAGAGGCACCACAGATCCTGGACTGAAGAGAACCACCACAGATCCCAGACTGAAGAGAACCACCACAGATCCTGGACTGAAGAGAACCACCACAGATCCCAGACTGAAGAGAACCACCAACATTGAACCTGGACTGAAGAGAACCACCAACATTGAACCTGGACTGAAGAGAAGCACCAACATTGAACCTGGACTGAAAATGATCACCACACAACCTGGACTGAAGGTTCCAATACAAAATGAGGCCTTACACCTCTATTCTATTGCTGCCATATCTAGAAGTTTTTACACACCATGAACTTTAACTTTTCACTAAATACTGGAATATATATTTTGGAATGGAATATATTGATGATAAATGAGATGTGTTATATTTTGATGTAAATCTGTTTACTATCTTTAGTTTTATTTCTGATCTTTCTATGGGATTTTGTCATATACAGATGTTTTATAACATCAATAGTCCTACTTTCCTCAGCAACTAATATGGATCATATTGAAAACAGCTTTTTAATATTTTTAGCTCTTGGACCAAGTTTCTCCGGATGTGTTTAATGATGATTAACTTTGTATTGCTGTCAGATGTTATTACTAAATTTATATTACGTAATACAATATTGTTCCGTGTCATGATATATTTTTTATTTTAAAATAAATGTAATCAGTCCATTATTATAATTTCCAACATTTTGGTAGGCTATTTGTTAGTCAACTTGTCTATCATTTCTAAAGACATGCAGTGGCGACACGTCATTCAGGGCAGCTGAGGCAGAGCTAAATCTGTTTTCAGCCCCATGGTTAGCTTTTTCTGTTGCTTGTTTTGCATATTTTGAAATTAATACGTGACACATATCAGTTTGCAAATAAAGTTAATAAATAAATAAAGCATTGAGTTAACATTTTTTGCAGCTCCAAAATGCAGGTGTTTCAGCCTAGCTCAGTGACTTCTGTGGTGGTGGTGGGCCAGCGGAAAATACGGAGCGTAGGGGTTGGTAATGTTCTCTAGTTGTGCTGTGAATAGCTCAGTGTTCTGTCACTCATGGGGACACTACGTCACCGCAAAATCTACGGGTAGAGCTGGAAATGTCAATCCCCTTGGGTGCTGCCATAGAATTACATTAGAAATGCCCATCCAGCAAGGCTCAAGGTCATTGGCTTCGACAAAATTACATCAAATCTCATTAAATCTACCGTAGCTTTGATTGGACTGATTGGACAAACTTTCAAAATCTTAGCTGGCAAGCTAGACAAGCAGTCATCATCATGCATCAAGTCGACAATCTTCTGACAAATCCTTATCAATCCTTGTCATATGAAATTATAGATAAAACGTATCAGTGCTCATTGGCCATTGGACATAAACATTACAAAACAAGTTGGAACAAATCACAAATTCAACAATTAGTGCTAAGGCAGCACTGCAGGCCCGGGTTTGATCCCGTACTGTAACAGCCGGCTCTGACCGGGATACCTATGAGGCGGAGCACAATTGGCCCAGGGTCATCTGGGTTAGGGGAGGGTTTAGCCGGCCAGGATGTCCTTGTCTAATCATGCTCTAGTAACTCCTTGTGGCCTGGCGCCTGCAAGCTGACGTCGGTCGTCAGTTAAACAGTGTTTCCTGCGACACATTGGTGCCTGCTGTTTGTCCTCCTGTCCAAGGGGTGAAGCTGGAGAGCACCAGGCTGGTGATCAGGTACCTAGACCGCTGGATGCAGAGAACCCCTCACTCTCCTCAGAAGACCAACCCTATAGGCCTCAACACCTCCTCAGCCTCCCAGTACGCCTCCATATGGTAAGGACATCTGTCTTTGAGGAGAATACTACTGTGAGGCTGAGAATACAATTGCATCTATGAACTCTGCAGCTCTGATGATCATTGTAGCAGGTAAAGTTTCATCCTTAGTTGACCCTTTGAGACCACGATGAACCCAAACTATGAACCCAACAATGGACATCTCAGGACAGTTACTATGACATGTCTAAAATGAGGGAGTGATGTGATGATGGTGTTGATGAACTGTTTTCTGTTCCAAATGGCACCCTATTCTCTACTTAGTGCACTACTTTAGACAGAGCCCTATAGGGTGCCACCATTTGGGACGATGTCTTTGTTTCATTTCGGTTTCTCTCTCTTCAGCAGCACAAGCAGCTGAGGAGGACTCCTCTGTTCTCTACAGTACAGTCAACAAACCCTGAACCAAGAGGACCCCAACACAACAAACCAAGAACCAAGAAGACCCCAACACAACAAACCTGAAAGAAGACGACTTGAACAGAACATGTTTAATGTGTTTATATGGGCTATAAGTAAAGGAGTGTTAATTGCTTTTGCAGTATTGTTTCCCCCAAAAAAATTATGGATATTTTTTTCCCTAAAGGGGAACTGAAATTTAAAATCAAATATCCAAATGATCCATGGTATGACCACCTTAAAACAATTCCATATGTCAGCTAGTAGAACCCCCCCAACGGCTTAGACTTTTAGAGGTTCAGAAACCCAGTGTCAGAGGGAGCAATGACCAGCACCTAAACACACAAATCAAATCTAATTGTATTTGTCAAGTGTGAAATGGTTAAGGACACGCTCTTAAGCAGCAAAGCAGTAGTTTATATGTAAGAAAATAATAGATTTCTTTAAATAAAAAAATGTTAAAAAATAACTATATATATCACACAATAAAATGTCAATAAAGAAGCAGCAATAAACATTTACATGAAAGATTATTCATTGTCATTAAAAAAAAAACACGCATCAGTCAGACACAATGGGACACAATAATCCCAGACAGACAGACAGACAGACAGACAGACAGACAGACTTAGCTATATGGATGTCAGGGTTCACTTTGGGTCCGTTGTTCTGAAGATCAGTGAGATGAACACATCTCTTTCACACAAGAACACAGTGGACATTCAGAGCAGCTTGCCTTGGCCTTGGCCAAATGACAGCTCACTGTTGTCTGTTGTTTCTAGCTAGCTAATGTTGATAGCTAAATGTCAGCTAACTAACTAGCTCACTAGTTAACTATGGGGTCTTGCTGTAATTCAGAGGCAGCGCATCATATTGTTCACAATCCAGTTTATTCAGAGTAGCTGTGTGATTCACAAAAATGCTTGTTTATCACTGAATAACAGCAGCTTCATGTAGCTAACAAGCTAGCTGAGCTCACTTGTTCGCTCAATTAAAACGCCAGTTCAACATAAGTCCCAATAACAGTATTTTTACGTACTTGACTGTTTTATTCTATATATATTTAAGAAATGTTCTACCTTCTATTTTAGATATTTTCATCAGACTAGTAGGGACATATGAAGCCTGGAAGCTGCAGTAATGTTGAGATGTCAGTAGGGAGAGCTCTAGGATAGAACACTGGTACCAAAGATACTCCCCTTTCATCTGTTCTGGAACCTTCAGTACCAGCTGATGAGGAGTGATGGGAATGGGTCACATTTTGCCTCTTGTAAAACATGTAGGTCCACTCCTCAAATAAAGAAATGCAACTACAGTATTGACTTTAGACCATTTTCTATTTAGATACAGTAACATCGCTTATGTGACATGCTGTTCCTGCATGTTATTGCCCTGACTAGGCTACTTTAAAATCAACCACAGAACTCACACAGGCTACGCCTGCTTCTACTAACACTTACAGTAGACTACTTCTTGTTTCCACGCAGTGACAGTAAGTTGACTCACTGTTCAAGACCTCTCCCCTTCACTTCACTCTGTAAGTACTCTTGATGATATCTTGAAATATAGTTTTAGTTTTGATGTTTTTAGCCAAACATCACATGACTTCCTGTATCTTTGTACTTGATGGTTTATATTGAACTGTGTATTGGTTGTTACATCAGGGCCTGTATTCATAAAGTGTCTCAGATGGTCCATATAATTATGATCTAAAAGGCTAAACTGATCCCAGATCAGCTCTCCTACTCTGATACACTTTGTGAATACTGACCCTGGACTGTGGTTTCATGTGTTTAGTTTAGATCAGTTCATTCATTTACATGTTTAAAACATGATCAGTAGAGTTTACCAGTAACACCCAGATCTCCAATCAATAGGGTCATGTTCACTGTCAAAGTATAACCGGGTCAAAAATAACTGTGTGTGCGTGTGTGTCTGTGCATGTGTGATGTGTGATGTGTGATGTGTGATGTGTGATGTGTGATGTGTGATGTGTGTGTGTGTGTGTGTGTGTGTGTGTGTGTGTGTGTGTGTGTGTGTGTGTGTGTGTGTGTGTGTGTGGTGTGTCTGTGTGTGTCTGTGTGTGTGTGTGTGTGTACGTGTGCGTGTGTCTGTGTGTGCATGTGTGGTGTGTCTGTGTATGTGTGTGCGTGTGCATGTGCGTCCGTGTGCGTGTGTGTTAAAATGCATTTTGACATATTAATCTGATTGGTGGATTTACAGTCACGACCAAAATGATTGGCACCCTTGACAAATACTGAGCTATATTCTATGCTAC
The DNA here is from genome assembly GCF_013265735.2 of Oncorhynchus mykiss. NCBI lineage: Eukaryota > Metazoa > Chordata > Actinopteri > Salmoniformes > Salmonidae > Oncorhynchus > Oncorhynchus mykiss. Next base: position 7,495,950 of record NC_048577.1, on the reverse strand, counting down.
AAAAGATGAGAAGTACATTGTAAATGGTGTTTCACATGAAGACTTTACGCTATTTTAAGAGCTCTGAGAGCAACAGAGTGACAGTAAGAGTGAGAGTGATTGAGTGGATGGTTCTTACGAGCTTTAGGAGTAGTATTAACATGAGACACAGTGATGGTGGGTTGTGTTTAGGAGTAGTATTAACATGAGACACAGTGATGGTGGGTTGTGTTTAGGACTAGTATTAACATGAGACACAGTGATGGTGGGTTGTGTTTAGGAGTAGTATTAACATGAGACACAGTGGTGGTGGGTTGTGTTTAGGAGTAGTATTAACATGAGACACAGTGATGGTGGGTTGTGTTTAGGAGTAGTATTAACATGAGACACAGTGATGGAGGGTTGTGTTTAGGAGTAGTATTAACATGAGACACAGTGATGGTGGGTTGTGGTTAGGAGTAGTATTAACATGAGACACAGTGATGGTGGGTTGTGTTTAGGAGTAGTATTAACATGAGACACAGTGATGGTGGGTTGTGTTTAGGAGTAGTACTAACATGAGACATAGTGATGGTGGGTTGTATTTAGGAGTAGTATTAACATGAGACACAGTGATGGTGGGTTGTGTTTAGGAGTAGTATTAACATGAGACACAGTGATGGTGGGTTGTGTTTAGGAGTAGTATTAACATGAGACACAGTGATGGTGGGTTGTGTATAGGAGTAGTATTAACATGAGACACAGTGATGGTGGGTTGTGTTTAGGAGTAGTATTAACATGAGACACAGTGGTGGTGGGTTGTGTTTAGGAGTAGTACTGGTACATTAGACTACATATGGATAACAGGCTACATTAGACTATATATGGATAACAGGCTACATTAGACTATATATGGATAACAGGCTACATTAGACTATATATGGATAACAGGTTACATTAGACTATATATGGATAACAGGCTACATTAGACTATATATGGATAACAGGCTACATTAGACTATATATGGATAACAGGCTACATTAGACTATATATGGATAACAGGCTACATTAGACTATATATGGATAACAGGCTACATTAGACTATATATGGATAACAGGCTACATTAGACTATATATGGATAACAGGCTACATTAGACTATATATGGATAACAGGCTACATTAGACTATATATGGATAACAGGCTACATTAGACTATATATGGATAACAGGCTACATTAGACTATATATGATAACAGGCTACATTAGACTATATATGGATAACAGGCTACATTAGACTATATATGGATAACAGGCTACATTAGACTATATATGGATAACAGACTACATTAGACTATATATGGATAACAGGCTACATTAGACTATATATGGATAACATGCTACATTAGACTATATATGGATAACAGGCTATATTAGACTATATATGGATAACATGCTACATTAGACTATATATGGATAACAGGCTACATTAGACTATATATGGATAACAGGCTACATTAGACTATATATATGGATAACAGGCTACATTAGACTATATATGGATAACAGGCTACATTAGACTATATATGGATAACAGGTTACATTAGACTATATATGGATAACAGACTCCATTAGTCTATATATGGATAACAGGCTATATTAGACTATATATGGATAGACTGATTATTTTCCAGTTTGTAATGTTGTTTTTAGCCCAACAGTATTAAGGTCATTATTATTAGGATGGTGCAGTAATGTTGAGATGCCAGTAGGGAGAACTCTAGTCTAGAACACTGGAACCTTCAGTACCACTTTGATGCAGCTGATGAGGAGAGTAAATTGAATGTGTTTGTAGAATAGAATGAATGACATCATGGAACTGACCAAATGTGAATGGAACTTTGACCTGTTCCATGTAGAACTCAGAGGGACAAGGCAACACATTCTAAGATATTATAAACATTCCACATAGAATAGTCAACATATTGTTAACATGGTTTTGTATATAAATAAAACTGGAATTGGGGGACATTTTGTCCATTATAGAAATGTAGGGCCCATTTTAATACAGTAACCTCCCTTTTCTGATGTACTGGTCTGGTCTTCATGCATGTTAATGACTTAAAGAGGAAGGAAAGGACTGTTCTGTATCAGCTACTTGTGTCCTGACTACATAAATATGTATCAACCACAGTCCTTACACTTACTAGCAGTTCCCACACACTACTACACACACACACTACTACTACTCTGTAAGTACTCTTGACAATATCTCTAAATATAGTTTTGGGTTATTTGTTTTTAGTCATAAGTCTGTGTGTGTGTGTGTGTGTGTGTGTGTGTCATTGCTGTTTATCCTCACAGCTTGGGGATAGGTACTATCATTGAACCTGGTTGTCACGTCATCTAGGAGTAGTGAGTTTGGAGTCAGAGAGCAGAGGCTTCGGACAATCGGATTTTAGTCCGGTACAAATGGTCAAGACACTAGGAGCATAAAACTGACCTGCCCAAACACAGGGCCCAAACACAGGGCCCAAACACAGGGCCCAAACACAGGGCCCACACACAGGGCCCACACACAGGGCCCACACACAGGGCCCACACGCAGGACCCAAACGCAGGACCCAAACGCAGGGCCCAAACGCAGGGCCCAAACGCAGGGCCCAAACGCAGGACCCAAACGCAGGACCCAAACGCAGGACCCAAACGCAGGGCCCAAACGCAGGGCCCAAACGCAGGGCCCAAACGCAGGACCCAAACGCAGGACCCAAACACAGGGCCCAAACACAGGACCCAAACACAGGACCCAAACACAGGACCCAAACACAGGACCCAAACACAGGACCCAAACACAAGACCCAAACAGTCTGGAGAAAATAAAGTACAAATGCACAAACTAACAGAGGATCCCGCACAAACATAGTCGGGCCTAACAGGCTTAAATAGACTGAATCAAGAAACAAAATAAGAGACAGGTGCAACCAATAAGACCAAACAAACAGAAAGGAAAAGGGGATGGGTGGCGACTAGTAGACCGGCGACGACGACTGCTGAGCGCCGCCCGAACAGGCAGGGGAGACACCTTCAGTTGGAGTCGTGACCCTGGTGGTCAGTCTTTAGTCACTGGCTGTTGAGCCTCACAGCTTGGGGATAGGTGCTTGAGGATAGGTGCTATCATTGAACCTGGTGGTCAGTCTTTAGGCTGCTGTACAGCTTGAGGATAGGAGCTGTCATTGAACCTGGTGGTCAGTCTTTAGTCACTGGCTGTTTAGCCTCACAGCTTGGGGATAGGTGCTGTCATTGAACCTGGTGGTCAGTCTTTAGGTTGCTGTACAGCTTGACGGACCGTAGAGGATTGAACATTTATCCTCCTATATTTGGAGTTCTGAGAATAAAACAGCTTCACAACAATCAATATAGAAATATGTGTTTACAGTTCTACAGATCTGTTCAATAAGTGGTTGTTGTTTATGTTGTTGTTGATGATGACTATTGGATACATTACGAAATTGTTTTTGCATCACACATGATGTCATCTTAATAAATAGACAGAGGTCGACAGACATGCAACACATCACACACATTACATACATACATAGTGCAATGGACTTACAGACAGACAGTATTCACATAGACAACCATATAGCACAATACAACACAACACAATATGAGCCTGGGTCATTTTCAGTAATGAGGCCCTGGACCCCATTTACAGTTTCTACTTCAATGTATCAGGTGGAGTTATTCACCAGCTATAGAGTGAGTTGTTGTTTGTTTCTAAGACTGCAGGGTGGGAGATGCAACAATGTCCTTGAGAACAGCAGGAAGTGTGTTGGTGGTCTTTCTCTGGTCTGTAGCAGGTATGGTCTCATTCTTATCTTTTAGTTGCTCTGTTTAGCAATCTACAGACATTTCTAAAAGGATAAGAATCATAATGTTATTCTGGTGTGTTCTGTTAGGTGTCTCCACTTCCCTTTAAATAGTTATCTTTCACACCTCACTGAGTGATGTTTATCTGTGGTTTCCATTCACACTTCTGCACATCAGCAGCAGTAGCAGTATGAGAATGTTGTCAACCACCAGCAGGGTTGGGGTCAATTCCATCTCAATTCAGGAAGTAGACTGAAATTACAATTCCAATTATTTTCAAATCTTTTCAATTAGGAACATTTAGAAAATGTGGAATTCTAATTTGGTTAACTTTCTGAATTGACTGGAAGGCTTTTTACTTCCATGATGCATATTGAAATGAATACTAAAATGATATAAGGGAATGTACATTTGAGTAGATGGGTCATACAGTATCCTGCACATGTTTACATGCATTTGGAAGTAGTATTGTAACGTCTGTTTTTTTATAGTCTTGACGTCACAAATGAAGTTCTCTCAAGGTTGAGTCCTGTGACACTGTGTTTCAGGTGTTCTGGGACAAAATACTGTGGGTAGTGTCTGTGCCTTAAAGGGGTCATCAGTGGACATGCGCTGTCCTATTCCCAGTGTGACCCAAGTCACAGAGATGGTCTGGTATAACACACGGTTGAATGATAACCCTTATGATCTGAGATGGGACCCTAATTATGATGGTCGTGTGGAGTACCCTGGAACTACAGAGAAGGACTGCATCCTGAGAATCACAGACCTGAGACAGAGTGACATAACAACATATTACTTATTCTATAAAACAAACCAGGATTCAGAATGGATATATTCATATGGAGTCACTCTCAGTCTCACAGGTACTGTATAAATAGTAGAGTACAAGTCAAGTTATGTATTACATGTTCTATGAGAACAGTGAAATGGTGGTGACTGACAGACTTCCTCCATTATTGTCTCATAACCTCTCCCTTCAGATCTAAAGGTGGAGAGGATATATTACAACACACTGACCTGTAGCACCACCTGTACTCTGACTGGTAACCCCACATACATCTGGTACAAGAACGGACAACGTCTAGATGAGAGCACCTCCCCCCAGTACAAAGACCCAGTCTCCAGTAACTATGGTGATAGTTACTCCTGTGCTGTAAAAGGCCATGAGGATCTCCCCTCTCCTGCAGTGTGTAAGTGGGGGAAAAAGTGTTGATTCAAACACAGTGTTTCACTCTAGCAACAGCTCAAATGGTTATGATTTATACTGAAACGACTTGAAATGAACAGTTTACTTCTTTACTTTGCACCTAAAGAAACAAGACATGAAAAGTTAAAACTATTAACAGAGAGCCTCTTTATGTTTCAGGTGTTCAGGGTCACAACCGCTGGAGGGTGACTTACACCAAGAGAAGAATCTGTGTCTTGAAGGGCTCCACAGTGAACATATCCTGCTCTTACACTCATCCCACTTGTTATATAGAACAAGGTTCATTCTGGTTTACACAGAAAGACCCTGTAGATCTCAGGTCATATCCAGAGTATGCAGGTCGTGTGGAGTACAATAGGAACACAGAGAACCACCACACCATGACAATAACACACCTGACAGAGAAGGACTCGGCTGAATACAAATTCAGATTAATAACAACAAACGAGGGGAGATTTTCTGGCCTTCCTGGTGTGATGTTGACTGTCACAGGTAATACTTCACCTACAGTTATTACTGTAATAGGACAAGTCTAATCACATGACAAGTCTGTCTGGAGTCAAATATGACTGATGTTTCCTCTTAGATATCCTGTTGGAGATGGATCCTACGTCTGTGTCAGAGGGGGAGAGAGTCACACTGAGATGTAGAACCCAATGTACAGTCGGTCTCAACCCCACCTACATCTGGTACAAGAACGGACAAAGTCTGACCAACCCAATCACCAGTTATAACAGCCTGATCCTAGACCCAGTCACCAGTTATAACAGCCTGATCCTAGACCCAGTCAGCAGTTATAACAGCCTGATCCTAGACCCAGTGAGCAGTGAGGATGCAGGGAACTACTCCTGTGCTGTAGAAGGCTTAGAGAGAATCCTCTCTCCAGAAGAGACTCTCACTGTCAGATGTGAGTACATGGGGTGTTGATATATCACAGTGAAAGTCATTGATATCATCTCTGTAATACATGGTTCTACAGTCAGTGTAATATACTGATCTCTACTAATTTACATCATCTCTGTAATACATGGTTCTACATGTCAGTATAATATACTAATCTCTGCTAATTTACATAATCTCTCTAATACATGGTTCTACATGTCAGTGTAATATACTAATCTATACTAATTTACATCATCTCTCTAATACATGGTTCTACATGTCAGTGTAATATACTAATCTATACTAATTTACATCATCTCTGTAATACATGGTTCTACAGTCAGTGTAATATACTAATCTCTACTAATTTACACCATCTCTGTAATACATGGTTCTACAGTCAGTGTAATATACTAATCTCTGCTAATTTGCATAATCTCTGTAATACATGGTTCTACATGTCAGTGTAATATACTAATCTATACTAATTTACATCATCTCTGTAATACATGGTTCTACATGTCAGTATAATATACTAATCTATACTAATTTACATCATCTCTGTAATACATGGTTCTACAGTCAGTGTAATATACTAATCTCTACTAATTTACATCATCTCTGTAATACATGGTTCTACATGTCAGTATACTATACTAATCTCTGCTAATTTACATAATCTCTGTAATACATGGTTCTACAGTCAGTGTAATAAACAAATCTATACTAATTTACATAATATCTGTAATACATGGTTCTACATGTCAGTTTAATATACTAATTTATACTAATTTACATAATCTCTCTAATACATGGTTCTACATGTCAGTGTAATATACTAATTTACATAATCTCTGTAATACATGGTTCTACATGTCAGTGTAATATACTAATTTACATAATCTCTGTAATACATGGTTCTACATGTCAGTGTAATATACTAATTTACATAATCTCTGTAATACATGGTTCTACATGTCAGTGTAATATACTAATTTACATCATCTCTGTAATACATGGTTCTACATGTCAGTGTAATATACTAATCTCTACTAATTTACATCATCTCTGTTATACATGGTTCTACATGTCAGTGTAATATACTAATCTCTACTAATTTACATCATCTCTGTAATACATGGTTCTACATGTCAGTGTAATATACTAATCTCTACTAATTTACACCATCTCTGTAATACATGGTTCTACATGTCAGTGTAATATACTAATCTATACTAATTTACACCATCTCTGTAATACATGGTTCTACAGTCAGTGTAATATACTAATCTATACTAATTTACATCATCTCTGTAATACATGGTTCTACATGTCAGTTTAATATACTAATTTATACTAATTTACATAATCTCTCTAATACATGGTTCTACATGTCAGTGTAATATACTAATCTATACTAATTTACATAATCTCTGTAATACATGGTTCTACATGTCAGTGTAATATACTAATCTCTACTAATTTACATCATCTCTGTAATACATGGTTCTACATGTCAGTGTAATATACTAATCTCTACTAATTTACATCATCTCTGTAATACATGGTTCTACATGTCAGTGTAATATACTAATCTATACTAATTTACATAATCTCTGTAATACATGGTTCTACATGTCAGTGTAATATACTAATTTATACTAATTTACATAATCTCTCTAATACATGGTTCTACATGTCAGTGTAATATACTAATCTATACTAATTTACACCATCTCTGTAATACATGGTTCTACATGTCAGTGTAATATACTAATCTATACTAATTTACACCATCTCTGTAATACATGGTTCTACAGTCAGTGTAATATACTAATCTATACTAATTTACATCATCTCTGTAATACATGGTTCTACATGTCAGTTTAATATACTAATTTATACTAATTTACATAATCTCTCTAATACATGGTTCTACATGTCAGTGTAATATACTAATCTATACTAATTTACATAATCTCTGTAATACATGGTTCTACATGTCAGTGTAATATACTAATCTCTACTAATTTACATCATCTCTGTAATACATGGTTCTACATGTCAGTGTAATATACTAATCTCTACTAATTTACATCATCTCTGTAATACATGGTTCTACATGTCAGTGTAATATACTAATCTATACTAATTTACATAATCTCTGTAATACATGGTTCTACATGTCAGTGTAATATACTAATTTATACTAATTTACATAATCTCTCTAATACATGGTTCTACATGTCAGTGTAATATACTAATCTATACTAATTTACATCATCTCTGTAATACATGGTTCTACATGTCAGTTTAATATACTAATTTATACTAATTTACATAATCTCTCTAATACATGGTTCTACATGTCAGTGTAATATACTAATCTCTACTAATTTACATAATCTCTCTAATACATGGTTCTACATGTCAGTGTAATATACTAATTTACATAATCTCTGTAATACATGGTTCTACATGTCAGTGTAATATACTAATTTACATAATCTCTGTAATACATGGTTCTACATGTCAGTGTAATATACTAATTTACATCATCTCTGTAATACATGGTTCTACATGTCAGTGTAATATACTAATCTCTACTAATTTACATCATCTCTGTTATACATGGTTCTACATGTCAGTGTAATATACTAATCTCTACTAATTTACATCATCTCTGTAATACATGGTTCTAC